>NW_027596601.1:0-210988 GCF_964194155.1 Cetorhinus maximus
CTGTGTACATTACACTCTGTCACTGTCCCTGTGTATATTACATTCTGTTGCTGTCTCAGTGCATGTTACACTCTGTCACTATCCCTGTGTACATTACACTCTGTCACTGTCCCTGTGTATATTAAACTCTCTCACTGTGTCTATGTATATTACACTCTCTCACTATACCTGTGTACATTACACTCTCTCACTATCCCTGTCTATATTACACCCTGTTACGGACGCAGTGCAAATTACACTCTGTCACTGTCCCTGTATATATTACACTCTCTCACTGTGTCTGTGTATATCACACTCTGTCACTGTCCCTGTGTATATTACACTCTCTCACTGTCCTGTGTATATTACACTCTCTCACTGTGTCTGTGTATATCACACTCTGTTGCTGTCTCTGTGCATATTACACTCTGTCACTGTCCCTGTTAATATTACACTCTCTCACTGTCCCTGTGTATATTACACTGTGTCGCTGTGTCTACTTATATTTCACTCTCTCACTGTCCCTGTTCATTATTACACTCTGTCGTTGTCCCTGTGTATATTGCACTCTCTCACTGTGCCTGTCTATATTACACTCTGATGCTGCCTCTGTGCATGTTACACTCTGTCACAGCCCCTGTGCATATTACACTCTCTCACTTTCCCTGTGTATAGCGCACACTGTCGCTGTTCCTGTGTATATTACGCTCTCTCACTGTCCCTGTGTATATTGCACTCTCTCACTGTCCCTGAGTATATTACACTCTGTCGCTGTGCCTGTGTATATTACACTCTGTCACTGTCCCTGTGTATATTTCACTCTCTCACTGTCCCAGTGTATATTAGACTCTGTCGCTGTCTCGGTGCATATTACACTCTGTCAATATCCCTGTGTACATTACATTCTGTCACTGTCCCTGTGTACATTACACTCTGTCACTGTCCCTGTGTATATTACACTCTCTCACTGTCCCTGTATATAGTACACTCTCTCACTGTCCCCGTGTATATTACATTCTGTCACTGTCCCTGTGTACATTACATTCTGTCACTGTCCCTGTGTATATTACACCCTGTCGCTATCTCAGTGCATAATACACTCTCTCACTGCCCCTGTGTATATTACAATCTCTCAGTGTCACTATGTATATTACACTCTGTCACTGTCCCTGTGTAGATTACACTCTCTCACTGTCCCTGTGTATATTACACTCACTGTCCCTCTGTATATTACATTCTGTCGCTGTCTCAGTGCATGTTGCACTCTTTCACTATGTATATTACAATCTCTCAGTGTCACTATGTATATTACACTCTGTCACTGTCCCTGTGTATATTACGCTCTGTCGCTGTCTCAGTGCATATTACACTCTCTCACTGTCCCTGTGTATATTACATTCTGTCGCTGTATTAGTCCATATTACACTCTGTCACTGTCCCTGTGTATATTACAATCTCTCACTGTCACTATGTATATTACACTCTGTCACAGTCCCTGAGTAGATTACACTCTTTCACTGTCCCTGTGTATATTATACTCTGTCACTGTCCCTGTGTATATTACACTCTCTGTCCCTCTGTATATTACATTCTGTCACTGTCTCAGTGCATGTGGCACTCTGTCACTGTCCCTGTGTATATTACACTCTGTCACGGACCCTATGTATATTATACTCTGTCACTATCCCTGTGTACATTGCACTCTCATGCCGTCCCTGTCTATATTACACTCCATCAATGTCCCTGTGTATATTACACTCTCTCACTATCCCTGTGTATATTAAACTCTCTCACTGTGTCTGTGTATATTACACTCTCTCACTGTCCCTGTCTATATTACACCCTGTTAAGGACCCAGTGCAAATTACACTCTGCCACTGTCCCTGTATATATTACAATCTCTCACTGTGTCTGTGTATATTACGCTCTGTCAAGGTCCCTGTGTACATTACACTCTGTCACTGTCCCTGTGTGTTTTACACTCTCTCACTGTGTCTGTGTATATTACACACTCTCACGATCCCTGTGTATAGTACACTCTGTCGCTGTGTCTGTGTATGTTACACTCTCTCACTGTCCAAGTGCATATTACACTCTGTTGCTGTCTCTATGCATATTAAACTCTGTTGCTGTCTCTGTGCATATTACGCTCTCTCACTGTCCCTGTGTATATTACATTCTGTCACTTTCCCTATGTATATTTAACTCTCTCACTGACCCAGTGTATATTACACTCTCTCACTGTCCCTGTGTATATTACACTCTGTCACTGTCCCTGTGTATATTACACTCTCTCACTGTCCTGTGTATATTACACTCTCTCACTGTGTCTGTGTATATCACACTCTGTTGCTGTCTCTGTGCATATTACACTCTGTCACTGTCCCTGTTAATATTACACTCTCTCACTGTCCCTGTGTATATTACACTGTGTCGCTGTGTCTACTTATATTTCACTCTCTCACTGTCCCTGTTCATTATTACACTCTGTCGTTGTCCCTGTGTATATTGCACTCTCTCACTGTGCCTGTCTATATTACACTCTGATGCTGCCTCTGTGCATGTTACACTCTGTCACAGCCCCTGTGCATATTACACTCTCTCACTTTCCCTGTGTATAGCGCACACTGTCGCTGTTCCTGTGTATATTACGCTCTCTCACTGTCCCTGTGTATATTGCACTCTCTCACTGTCCCTGAGTATATTACACTCTGTCGCTGTGCCTGTGTATATTACACTCTGTCACTGTCCCTGTGTATATTTCACTCTCTCACTGTCCCAGTGTATATTAGACTCTGTCGCTGTCTCGGTGCATATTACACTCTGTCAATATCCCTGTGTACATTACATTCTGTCACTGTCCCTGTGTACATTACACTCTGTCACTGTCCCTGTGTATATTACACTCTCTCACTGTCCCTGTATATAGTACACTCTCTCACTGTCCCCGTGTATATTACATTCTGTCACTGTCCCTGTGTACATTACATTCTGTCACTGTCCCTGTGTATATTACACCCTGTCGCTATCTCAGTGCATAATACACTCTCTCACTGCCCCTGTGTATATTACAATCTCTCAGTGTCACTATGTATATTACACTCTGTCACTGTCCCTGTGTAGATTACACTCTCTCACTGTCCCTGTGTATATTACACTCACTGTCCCTCTGTATATTACATTCTGTCGCTGTCTCAGTGCATGTTGCACTCTTTCACTATGTATATTACAATCTCTCAGTGTCACTATGTATATTACACTCTGTCACTGTCCCTGTGTATATTACGCTCTGTCGCTGTCTCAGTGCATATTACACTCTCTCACTGTCCCTGTGTATATTACATTCTGTCGCTGTATTAGTCCATATTACACTCTGTCACTGTCCCTGTGTATATTACAATCTCTCACTGTCACTATGTATATTACACTCTGTCACAGTCCCTGAGTAGATTACACTCTCTCACTGTCCCTGTGTATATTATACTCTGTCACTGTCCCTGTGTATATTACACTCTCTGTCCCTCTGTATATTACATTCTGTCACTGTCTCAGTGCATGTGGCACTCTGTCACTGTCCCTGTGTATATTACACTCTGTCACGGACCCTATGTATATTATACTCTGTCACTATCCCTGTGTACATTGCACTCTCATGCCGTCCCTGTCTATATTACACTCCATCAATGTCCCTGTGTATATTACACTCTCTCACTATCCCTGTGTATATTAAACTCTCTCACTGTGTCTGTGTATATTACACTCTCTCACTGTCCCTGTCTATATTACACCCTGTTAAGGACCCAGTGCAAATTACACTCTGCCACTGTCCCTGTATATATTACAATCTCTCACTGTGTCTGTGTATATTACGCTCTGTCAAGGTCCCTGTGTACATTACACTCTGTCACTGTCCCTGTGTGTTTTACACTCTCTCACTGTGTCTGTGTATATTACACACTCTCACGATCCCTGTGTATAGTACACTCTGTCGCTGTGTCTGTGTATGTTACACTCTCTCACTGTCCAAGTGCATATTACACTCTGTTGCTGTCTCTATGCATATTAAACTCTGTTGCTGTCTCTGTGCATATTACGCTCTCTCACTGTCCCTGTGTATATTACATTCTGTCACTTTCCCTATGTATATTTAACTCTCTCACTGACCCAGTGTATATTACACTCTCTCACTGTCCCTGTGTATATTACACTCTGTCACTGTCCCTGTGTATATTACACTCTCTCACTGTCCTGTGTATATTACACTCTCTCACTGTGTCTGTGTATATCACACTCTGTTGCTGTCTCTGTGCATATTACACTCTGTCACTGTCCCTGTTAATATTACACTCTCTCACTGTCCCTGTGTATATTACACTGTGTCGCTGTGTCTACTTATATTTCACTCTCTCACTGTCCCTGTTCATTATTACACTCTGTCGTTGTCCCTGTGTATATTGCACTCTCTCACTGTGCCTGTCTATATTACACTCTGATGCTGCCTCTGTGCATGTTACACTCTGTCACAGCCCCTGTGCATATTACACTCTCTCACTTTCCCTGTGTATAGCGCACACTGTCGCTGTTCCTGTGTATATTACGCTCTCTCACTGTCCCTGTGTATATTGCACTCTCTCACTGTCCCTGAGTATATTACACTCTGTCGCTGTGCCTGTGTATATTACACTCTGTCACTGTCCCTGTGTATATTTCACTCTCTCACTGTCCCAGTGTATATTAGACTCTGTCGCTGTCTCGGTGCATATTACACTCTGTCAATATCCCTGTGTACATTACATTCTGTCACTGTCCCTGTGTACATTACACTCTGTCACTGTCCCTGTGTATATTACACTCTCTCACTGTCCCTGTATATAGTACACTCTCTCACTGTCCCCGTGTATATTACATTCTGTCACTGTCCCTGTGTACATTACATTCTGTCACTGTCCCTGTGTATATTACACCCTGTCGCTGTCTCAGTGCATAATACACTCTCTCACTGCCCCTGTGTATATTACAATCTCTCAGTGTCACTATGTATATTACACTCTGTCACTGTCCCTGTGTAGATTACACTCTCTCACTGTCCCTGTGTATATTACACTCACTGTCCCTCTGTATATTACATTCTGTCGCTGTCTCAGTGCATGTTGCACTCTTTCACTATGTATATTACAATCTCTCAGTGTCACTATGTATATTACACTCTGTCACTGTCCCTGTGTATATTACGCTCTGTCGCTGTCTCAGTGCATATTACACTCTCTCACTGTCCCTGTGTATATTACATTCTGTCGCTGTATTAGTCCATATTACACTCTGTCACTGTCCCTGTGTATATTACAATCTCTCACTGTCACTATGTATATTACACTCTGTCACAGTCCCTGAGTAGATTACACTCTCTCACTGTCCCTGTATATAGTACACTCTCTCACTGTCCCCGTGTATATTACATTCTGTCACTGTCCCTGTGTACATTACATTCTGTCACTGTCCCTGTGTATATTACACCCTGTCGCTGTCTCAGTGCATAATACACTCTCTCACTGCCCCTGTGTATATTACAATCTCTCAGTGTCACTATGTATATTACGCTCTGTCACTGTCCCTGTGTAGATTACACTCTCTCACTGTCCCTGTGTATATTACACTCACTGTCCCTCTGTATATTACATTCTGTCGCTGTCTCAGTGCATGTTGCACTCTTTCACTATGTATATTACAATCTCTCAGTGTCACTATGTATATTACACTCTGTCACTGTCCCTGTGTATATTACGCTCTGTCGCTGTCTCAGTGCATATTACACTCTCTCACTGTCCCTGTGTATATTACATTCTGTCGCTGTATTAGTCCATATTACACTCTGTCACTGTCCCTGTGTATATTACAATCTCTCACTGTCACTATGTATATTACACTCTGTCACAGTCCCTGAGTAGATTACACTCTCTCACTGTCCCTGTGTATATTATACTCTGTCACTGTCCCTGTGTATATTACACTCTCTGTCCCTCTGTATATTACATTCTGTCACTGTCTCAGTGCATGTGGCACTCTGTCACTGTCCCTGTGTATATTACACTCTGTCACGGACCCTATGTATATTATACTCTGTCACTATCCCTGTGTACATTGCACTCTCATGCCGTCCCTGTCTATATTACACTCCATCAATGTCCCTGTGTATATTACACTCTCTCACTATCCCTATGTATATTAAACTCTCTCACTGTGTCTGTGTATATTACACTCTCTCACTGTCCCTGTCTATATTACACCCTGTTAAGGACCCAGTGCAAATTACACTCTGCCACTGTCCCTGTATATATTACAATCTCTCACTGTGTCTGTGTATATTACGCTCTGTCACGGTCCCTGTGTACATTACACTCTGTCACTGTCCCTGTGTGTTTTACACTCTCTCACTGTGTCTGTGTATATTACACACTCTCACGGTCCCTGTGTATAGTACACTCTGTCGCTGTGTCTGTGTATGTTACACTCTCTCACTGTCCAAGTGCATATTACACTCTGTTGCTGTCTCTATGCATATTAAACTCTGTTGCTGTCTCTGTGCATATTACGCTCTCTCACTGTCCCTGTGTATATTACATTCTGTCACTTTCCCTATGTATATTTAACTCTCTCACTGACCCAGTGTATATTACACTCTCTCACTGTCCCTGTGTATATTACACTCTGTCACTGTCCCTGTGTATATTACACTCTCTCACTGTCCTGTGTATATTACACTCTCTCACTGTGTCTGTGTATATCACACTCTGTTGCTGTCTCTGTGCATATTACACTCTGTCACTGTCCCTGTTAATATTACACTCTCTCACTGTCCCTGTGTATATTACACTGTGTCGCTGTGTCTACTTATATTTCACTCTCTCACTGTCCCTGTTCATTATTACACTCTGTCGTTGTCCCTGTGTATATTGCACTCTCTCACTGTGCCTGTCTATATTACACTCTGATGCTGCCTCTGTGCATGTTACACTCTGTCACAGCCCCTGTGCATATTACACTCTCTCACTTTCCCTGTGTATAGCGCACACTGTCGCTGTTCCTGTGTATATTACGCTCTCTCACTGTCCCTGTGTATATTGCACTCTCTCACTGTCCCTGAGTATATTACACTCTGTCGCTGTGCCTGTGTATATTACACTCTGTCACTGTCCCTGTGTATATTTCACTCTCTCACTGTCCCAGTGTATATTAGACTCTGTCGCTGTCTCGGTGCATATTACACTCTGTCAATATCCCTGTGTACATTACATTCTGTCACTGTCCCTGTGTACATTACACTCTGTCACTGTCCCTGTGTATATTACACTCTCTCACTGTCCCTGTATATAGTACACTCTCTCACTGTCCCCGTGTATATTACATTCTGTCACTGTCCCTGTGTACATTACATTCTGTCACTGTCCCTGTGTATATTACACCCTGTCGCTGTCTCAGTGCATAATACACTCTCTCACTGCCCCTGTGTATATTACAATCTCTCAGTGTCACTATGTATATTACACTCTGTCACTGTCCCTGTGTAGATTACACTCTCTCACTGTCCCTGTGTATATTACACTCACTGTCCCTCTGTATATTACATTCTGTCGCTGTCTCAGTGCATGTTGCACTCTTTCACTATGTATATTACAATCTCTCAGTGTCACTATGTATATTACACTCTGTCACTGTCCCTGTGTATATTACGCTCTGTCGCTGTCTCAGTGCATATTACACTCTCTCACTGTCCCTGTGTATATTACATTCTGTCGCTGTATTAGTCCATATTACACTCTGTCACTGTCCCTGTGTATATTACAATCTCTCACTGTCACTATGTATATTACACTCTGTCACAGTCCCTGAGTAGATTACACTCTCTCACTGTCCCTGTATATAGTACACTCTCTCACTGTCCCCGTGTATATTACATTCTGTCACTGTCCCTGTGTACATTACATTCTGTCACTGTCCCTGTGTATATTACACCCTGTCGCTGTCTCAGTGCATAATACACTCTCTCACTGCCCCTGTGTATATTACAATCTCTCAGTGTCACTATGTATATTACGCTCTGTCACTGTCCCTGTGTAGATTACACTCTCTCACTGTCCCTGTGTATATTACACTCACTGTCCCTCTGTATATTACATTCTGTCGCTGTCTCAGTGCATGTTGCACTCTTTCACTATGTATATTACAATCTCTCAGTGTCACTATGTATATTACACTCTGTCACTGTCCCTGTGTATATTACGCTCTGTCGCTGTCTCAGTGCATATTACACTCTCTCACTGTCCCTGTGTATATTACATTCTGTCGCTGTATTAGTCCATATTACACTCTGTCACTGTCCCTGTGTATATTACAATCTCTCACTGTCACTATGTATATTACACTCTGTCACAGTCCCTGAGTAGATTACACTCTCTCACTGTCCCTGTGTATATTATACTCTGTCACTGTCCCTGTGTATATTACACTCTCTGTCCCTCTGTATATTACATTCTGTCACTGTCTCAGTGCATGTGGCACTCTGTCACTGTCCCTGTGTATATTACACTCTGTCACGGACCCTATGTATATTATACTCTGTCACTATCCCTGTGTACATTGCACTCTCATGCCGTCCCTGTCTATATTACACTCCATCAATGTCCCTGTGTATATTACACTCTCTCACTATCCCTATGTATATTAAACTCTCTCACTGTGTCTGTGTATATTACACTCTCTCACTGTCCCTGTCTATATTACACCCTGTTAAGGACCCAGTGCAAATTACACTCTGCCACTGTCCCTGTATATATTACAATCTCTCACTGTGTCTGTGTATATTACGCTCTGTCACGGTCCCTGTGTACATTACACTCTGTCACTGTCCCTGTGTGTTTTACACTCTCTCACTGTGTCTGTGTATATTACACACTCTCACGGTCCCTGTGTATAGTACACTCTGTCGCTGTGTCTGTGTATGTTACACTCTCTCACTGTCCAAGTGCATATTACACTCTGTTGCTGTCTCTATGCATATTAAACTCTGTTGCTGTCTCTGTGCATATTACGCTCTCTCACTGTCCCTGTGTATATTACATTCTGTCACTTTCCCTATGTATATTTAACTCTCTCACTGACCCAGTGTATATTACACTCTCTCACTGTCCCTGTGTATATTACACTCTGTCACTGTCCCTGTGTATATTACACTCTCTCACTGTCCTGTGTATATTACACTCTGTCGCTGTCTCAGTACATATTACACTCTGTCAATATCCCTGTGTACATTATACTCTCTAACTGTCCCTGTGAATATGACACTCTGTAACTGTCCCTGTGTATATTACATTCTGTCACTGTCCCTGTGTTTATTACACTCTCACACTGTGTCTGTGTATATTACACTCTGCCGCTGTGTCTGTGTACATAAAACTCTCTCCCCCTGTGCATATTACACTCTGTTGCTGTCCCTGTCTATATTACACTCTCTCACTGTCCCTCTGTATATTACACTCTCTCACTCTCCCTGTGTATGTTACGCTCTGCCACGGTCCCTGTGTATATTACAGTCTCTCACTGTCCCTGTATATAGTACACACTCTCACTGTCCCAGTGTATATTACAATCTGTCACTATCCCTGTGTACATTACACTATCTCATTGTCCCTGTGTATATTACACACTGTCGCTGTTTCTGTCTACATTACACTCTGTCACTGTACCTGTGTATATTACACTCTCTCACTGTGTCTGTGTATATTAAACTCTCTCACTGTCCCTGTGCATATTCCACTCTGTTGCTGTACCTGTGTATATTACACTCTCTCACTGTCCCTCTGTATATAACACTCTCTCACTCACACTGTGTAAATTATGCTCTGTCACTGCCCCTATGTAAATTGCACTCTCTCACTGTGTCTGTGTATATTACACATTCTCACTGTCCATGTGTATAGTTCACTCTGTCGCTGTGTCTGTGTATGTTACACTCTCTCACTGTTCCAGTGCATATTACACTCTGTCACAGTCCCTGTGCATATTACACTCTCTCACTGTGTCTGTGTATATTGCACACTCTCACTGTCCCTGTGTATATCACACTCTGTCGCTGTCCCTGTGTCTATTACACTCTCTCACTGTCCCTGTGCATATTACACTCTGTCGCTGTCCCTGTGTATATTACACTCTCTCACTCTCCCTGTGTGCATGACACTGTCTCACTGTCCCTGTGTATATTACACTCTGTCGCTGTGTTTGTGTATATTACAGTCCCTACATGTCCCTCTGTATATTACACTCTGTTGCTGTCTGTGCATATTACACTCTGTCACAGTCCCTGTGCATATTACAATCTCTCACTGTCTCTGTGTATATTACACTCTGTCACTGTCCCTGTGTATATTAGACTCTGTTGCTGCCCTGTGTATATTACACTCTCTCACTGTCCCTGTGTATATAACACGCTCTCACTGTCCCTGTGTATATTACACTCTGTTGCTGCCCTGTGTATATTACACTCTCTCACTGTCCCTGTGTATATTACACTCTGTCACTGTCCCTGAGTATATTACACTCGCTCACTGTCCCTGGGTATATTACACTCTATCACTGTCCTTGTGTATATTACACCCTCTCACTGTCCCTCTGTATATTACACCCTCTCATTGACCCTGTGTATATTACACACTCTCATTGTCCCTGTGTATACTTAACTCTCTCACTGTCTCTGTGTATATTACACTCTCTCACTGTCCCTGGGTATATTACACACCATCACTGTCCCTGTATATATTACACTCTCTCACTGTCCCTCTGTATATTACACACCATCACTGTCCCTGTATATATTACATTCTCTCACTGTCCCTCTGTATATTACACTCTCTCACTGTCCCTCTGTATATTACACCCTGTCACTGTCCCTGTGTACACTACACTCTGTCACTCACCTTGTTATGATAATATTTGTGTTCATATTGCTCAATTGGTTTCCCATCCAGCCGAATCTTTCCAGACTGTGGTTGATAAAATCGCTCCAGCAGAGCCACACAGGTAGTCTTCCCCCCACCAGAGGGACCCACCAGGGCTGTGATCTCCCCTCGCTTCAGCTCAAAGGACACATTCTGAAAAGAGGAAGCATCAGGTATCATTACAAGTTTGTGTCAGTTTCCCATGTTCCTCCTGCTGGTGGATCATGGCAACAAGAGGAGGCCATTCAGCCCCTCGAGTGTTTCATTCTTCAGTAAGATGATGGCTGATCTTTAACTTCACTGAACCACCTTTATTCCATAACCCTCCACAACCTCAGCTAAGACTAATCCACCAATTCCAATTTTGAATTTTCGATTAGACTTCCAGCGCTATGGTTTTTCTGGAGGACAGTTGGGGTGGACGAGAGTGTTCCATATTTCTATTACCCTCTGTGTGAACAATTTCTTCCTCACGCCACCCCTGAACAGTTTACATCTAAATTTAACGTTTAGCCGCCGCACCCCCCACTCCCCACCTTATTCTGGACTGCTCCCGTCGGAGGAAATATTTTTTCTCTATTGACCCTATCAATTTTTTAAATGCCTCCTTAGCTTCTACATTCAAGCTCAGTCTGTGCAATCTGTCCTCAAAATTTAACTCTTTTAGCCCAGGAACATTCTGGTGAATCTACGCTGCACTCCCTCCAAGGCCAATATATCCTTCCTGAGGTGCGGTGCCCAGAACTGAACACAGTTCTCCAGACAGGGTCTAAACAGAGCTCTATACAGCTGGAACATAACTTCCACTCCTCTGTATTCCAGCCCTCAGGATAAAGGACAAAATTCCAGGAGGATTTGGAATTATTTTTTCTGTCTCTTTATTTCTCACTCCCTCTACTTATCTCTCTCCCTATCTATCTCTATCCCTCTATCTCTCTCTCTCTCTATTTCTCTTCCTATCTCTCTCTCCATCTATCTCATCAGTGACCCCCTGGTTCGTGCAGCCTCTCGCATTCCCTCACCAATCCATTGCATTCCCACAGAGTGAAGTGACACCAAAGAGCCTCCGTACCTTCAACACTGGGGTGTCTGCTCGCGTGGGGTAGGCGAACGTCACATCATTGAACTCAATGTGGCCTCTCAGCCTGTCAGGGGCAAGGGACCCCACGGTGGAAAGGCCAGGCGTACGATCCATATATTCGAAAACCTTCTCCGAGGCCCCGACAGCTTTCTTCACATTTGGGTAGACTGACATCAGGACCTGGCGCCAGGCACAGAGAGAAGCAATGTTAGGACAGCTAACATGATTGGAGATAACTTCACAAGTCAGACACCTCACAGGAACATCCCTTCAGAACAAACAGGGAGGCAGGAGACACCATCTAAACTGAGGGATTCCCAGCCCAGGCAGTTCATTAGAGGCCTTCCCAAAACCTCCACCCTCCCCGCTCCTTCAGGACACACCATCAATTGTGAGGCACCTCCCCCTCCCCCCAAACACGGGGGCGGAAGACTGGGAGAGTCTGTCAGCTCAGAGCAATGACTTTCATTGAAAATGTCGAGGAGGATGAAGGGGAGGGGAACAAGAATGAGATGCCAGGCACTGGCACAGGGTATGACCAGTCAGTCTCATGGCTTGATATACAGTGTGTCTAGTCAGGGCCCTGTACATGTACACAGTGCCACTGGTCATTGCCCTGTCCATGTACACAGTGCAATCAGTCAGTGCCCTGTCCATGTACACAGTGCGACCAGTCAGTGCCCTGTCCATGTGCACAGTGCGACCAGTCAATGCCCTGTCCGTGTGCACAGTGCGACCAGTCAGTGCCCTGTCCATGTAAACAGTGCGACCAGTCAATGCCCTGTCCGTGTGCACAGTGCGACCAGTCAGTGCCCTGTCCATGTAAACAGTGCGACCAGTCAGTGCCCTGTCCATGTAAACAGTGCGACCAGTCAGTGCCCTGTCCATGTGCACAGTGCGACCAGTCAGTGCCCTGTCCATGTAAACAGTGCGACCAGTCAATGCCCTGTCCATGTGCACAGTGCGACCAGTCAGTGCCCTGTCCATGTAAACAGTGCGACCAGTCAATGCCCTGTCCGTGTGCACAGTGCGACCAGTCAGTGCCCTGTCCATGTAAACAGTGCGACCAGTCAATGCCCTGTCCGTGTGCACAGTGCGACCAGTCAGTGCCCTATCCATGTAAACAGTGCAACCAGTCAATGCCCTGTCCGTGTACACAGTGCGACCAGTCAGTATCCTGTCCATGTACACAGTGCGACCAGTTAGTGTCCTGTCCATGTGCACAGTGCGACCAGTCAGTGTCCTGTCCGTGTACACAGTGCAACCAGTCAATGCCCTGTCCGTGTAAACAGTGCGACCAGTCAATGCCCTGTCCGTGTACACAGTGCGACCAGTCAGTATCCTGTCCATGTACACAGTGCGACCAGTTAGTGCCCTGTCCATGTGCACAGTGCGACCAGTCAGTATCCTGTCCATGTACACAGTGCGACCAGTTAGTGTCCTGTCCATGTGCACAGTGCGACCAGTCAGTGTCCTGTCCATGTACACAGTGCAACCAGTCAATGCCCTGTCCATGTACACAGTGCGACCAGTCAGTGTCCTGTCCATGTACACAGTGCGACCAGTCAGTGTCCTGTCCATGTGCACAGTGCAACCAGTCAGTGTCCTGTCCATGTGCACAGTGCGACCAGTCAGTGCCCTGTCCATGTGCACAGTGCGACCAGTCAGTATCCTGTCCATGTACACAGTGCGACCAGTCAGTGTCCTGTCCATGTACACAGTGCGACCAGTCAGTGCCCTGTCCATGTGCACAGTGCGACCAGTCAGTATCCTGTCCATGTACACAGTGCGACTAGTCAATCTCATGGCTTGATATACAGAGCAACCAGTCAGTGTCCTGTCCATGTACACAGTGCGACTAGTCAGTGTCCTGTCCATGTACACAGTGCGACCAGTCAGTGCCCTGTCGATGTACACAGTACGACCAGTCAGTGCCCTGTCCATCTACACAGTGCGACCAGTCAGTGCCTTGTCCATGTACACAGTGCGACCAGTCAGTGTCCTGTCCATGTACACAGTGCGACCAGTCATTATGCTGACCATGTACACAGTGCGACCAGTTAGTGTCCTGTCCATGTGCACAGTGCGACCAGTCAGTGTCCTGTCCGTGTACACAGTGCAACCAGTCAATGCCCTGTCCGTGTAAACAGTGCGACCAGTCAATGCCCTGTCCGTGTACACAGTGCGACCAGTCAGTATCCTGTCCATGTACACAGTGCGACCAGTTAGTGCCCTGTCCATGTGCACAGTGCGACCAGTCAGTATCCTGTCCATGTACACAGTGCGACCAGTTAGTGTCCTGTCCATGTGCACAGTGCGACCAGTCAGTGTCCTGTCCATGTACACAGTGCAACCAGTCAATGCCCTGTCCATGTACACAGTGCGACCAGTCAGTGTCCTGTCCATGTACACAGTGCGACCAGTCAGTGTCCTGTCCATGTGCACAGTGCAACCAGTCAGTGTCCTGTCCATGTGCACAGTGCGACCAGTCAGTGCCCTGTCCATGTGCACAGTGCGACCAGTCAGTATCCTGTCCATGTACACAGTGCGACCAGTCAGTGTCCTGTCCATGTACACAGTGCGACCAGTCAGTGCCCTGTCCATGTGCACAGTGCGACCAGTCAGTATCCTGTCCATGTACACAGTGCGACTAGTCAATCTCATGGCTTGATATACAGAGCAACCAGTCAGTGTCCTGTCCATGTACACAGTGCGACTAGTCAGTGTCCTGTCCATGTACACAGTGCGACCAGTCAGTGCCCTGTCGATGTACACAGTACGACCAGTCAGTGCCCTGTCCATCTACACAGTGCGACCAGTCAGTGCCTTGTCCATGTACACAGTGTGACCAGTCAGTGTCCTGTCCATGTACACAGTGCGACCAGTCATTATGCTGACCATGTACACAGTGTGACCAGACAATGTCCTGTCCATGTTCACTGTGTCTGGTTTTCAGACAATGTCCTGTCCATGTACACAGTGTCTGGTTTTCAGACAATGTCCTGTCCATGTACACAGTGTCTGGTTGTCAGACAATCTCCTGTCCATGTACACAGTGTCTGGTTTTCAGAAAATGTCCTGTCCATGTACACAGTGTCTGGTTTTCAGACAATGTCCTGTCCATGTGCACAGTGTCTGGTTTTCACACAATGTCCTGTCCATGTGCACACTGTGACCAGTCAGTGTCCTCGCCGTGTACACAGTGTGACCAGTCAGTGCCCTGTCCATGTACACAGTGCGACCAGTCAGTGTCCTGTTCATGTACACAGTGCAACCGGTCAGTATCCTGTCCATGTACACAGCGCGACCAGTCAGTGCCCTGTCCATGAACGCAGTGCAACCAGTCAGTGCCCTGTCCATGTACACAGTGCGACCAGTCAGTATACTGTCCATGTACGCAGCGCGACCAATCAATGCCCTGTCCATGTACACAGTGCGACCAATCCATAGCCGGTCCACGTACACAGTGCGACCAGTCAGTGTCCTGTCCATGTACACAGTGCGACCAGTCAATGCCCTGTCCATGTACACAGTGCAACCAGTCAGTATCCTGTCCATGTACACAGCGTGACCAGTCAATACCCTGTCCATGTACACAGTGCGACCAGTCAGTGCCCTGTCCATGAACACAGTGCAAACAGTCAGTGCCCTGTCCATGTACACAGTGCGACCAGTCAGTATCCTGTCCATATACGCAGTGCGACCAATCAATGCCCTGTCCATGTACACAGTGCGATCAGTCCATAGCCAGTCCATGAACACAGTGAGACCAGTCTGAGCCGTGTCCATGTACACAGTGCGACCAGTCAGTGTCCTGTCCATGTACACAGTGCGACCGGTCAGTATCCTGTCCATGTCCACAGTGCGACCAGTCAGTGTACTGTCAAAGTACACAGTGCGACCAGTCAGTGCCCTGTCCATGTACACAATGCGACCAGTCAACATCCGGTCCATGTACACAGTGCAACCAGTCAGTGTACTGTCAAAGTACACAGTGCAACCAGACAGTATCCTGTCCATGTACACAGTGCGACCAGTCAGTGTACTGTCAAAGTACACAGTGCGACCAGTCAATGCCCCGTCCATGTGCATGGTGCAACCACTCCGTATCCTGTCCATGTACACAGTGCGACCAGTTAGTGCCCATTCCATTTACACAGTGCGACCAGTCAGTGCCCTGTCCATGTACACAGTGCGACCAATCAGTGTCCTGTCCATGTACACAGTGCGACCAGTCAGTGCCCTGCCCATGTACACAGTGCGACCAATCAGTGCCAATTCCATGTACACAGTGCGACCAATCAGTGACTTGTCCATGTACACAGTGCGACCAGTCAGTATCCTGTCAAAGTACACAGTGCGACCGATTAATGCCCTGTCCATGTACACAGTGCAACCAGTCAGTATCCTGTCCATGTACACAGCGTGACCAGTCAATACCCTGTCCATGTACACAGTGCGACCAGTCAGTGCCCTGTCCATGTACACAGTGCGACCCGTCAGTGCCCTATCCATGTACACAGTGCGATCAATCAGTGCCAATTCCATGTACACAGTGCGACCAATCAGTGACTTGTCCATGTACACAGTGCGACCAGTCAGTATCCTGTCAAAGTACACAGTGCGACCAGTCAATGCCCTGTCCATGTACACAGTGCAACCAGTCAGTATCCTGTCCATGTACACAGCGTGACCAGTCAATACCCTGTCCATGTACACAGTGCGACCAGTCAGTGTCCTGTCCATGTACACAGTCCAACCAGTCAGTATCCTGTCCATGTACACAGTGCAACCAATCAGTGTCCTGTCCATGTACACAGTGCGACCAGTCAGTCCCATGGCCTGATATACAATGCGACCAGTGAGTGCCCTGTCTATGTACACAGAGCGACCAGTCAGTGTCCTGTTCATGTACACAGTGCAACCGGTCAGTATCCTGTCCATGTACACAGTGCGACCAGTCAGCGCCCTGTCCATGTACACAGTGCATCCAGTCAGTGTCCTGTCCATGTACACAGTGCGACTAGTCAGTGTCCTGTCCTTGTACACAGTGCGACCAGTCAGTGTCCTGTCCATGTACACATTGCGACCAGTCAGTCTCATGGCTTGATATACAGTGCATCCAGTCAGTGTCCTGTCCATGTACACAGTGCAACCAGTCCATGTCCTGTCTATGTACACAGTGCAACCAGTCCGTGCCCTGTCCATGTACACAGTGCGACCAGTCAGTATCCTGTCCATGTACGCAGTGCGACCAATCAATGCCCTGTCCATGTACACAGTGCGATCAGTCCATAGCCGGTCCATGAACACAGTGAGACCAGTCTGAGCCGTGTCCATGTACACAGTGCGACCAGTCAGTGTCCTGTCCACGTACACAGTGCAACCAGACAGTGTCCTGTCCATGTACACAGTGCGACCAGTCAGTGTCCTGTCCATGGACACAGTGCGACCAGTCAGTGTCCTGTCCATGTACAGAGTGCGACCAGTCAGTGTCCTGCCCATGTACACAGTGCGACCAGTCAGTGTCCTGTCCATGTACACGGTGCAACCACTCAGTATCCTGTCCATGTACACAGTGCGACCAGTCAGTGCCCATTCCATGTACACTGTGCGACCAGTCAGTGCCCTGTCCATGTACACAGTGCGACCAATCAGTGTCCTGTCCATGTACACAGTGCGACCAGTCAGTGTCCTGTCCATGTACACATTGCGACCAGTCAGTGGCCTGTCAAAGTACACAACGCGAGCAGTCAGTGACCTGTCCATGTACACAGTCCAACCAGTCAGTATCCTGTCCATGTACACAATACGACCAGTCAGTGCCCTGTCCATGTACACAGTGCGACCAATCAGTATCCTGTCCATGTACATAGTGCGACCAGTCAATGCCCCATCCATGTACACAGTGCGACCAATCAGTATCCTGTCCATGTACACAGTGCGACCAGTCAGCGTCCTGTCCATGTACACCTTGCGACCTGTCAGTCTCATGGCTTCATATACAGTGCAACCAGTCATTGTCCTGTCCATGTACACAGTGTGAGCAGTCAGTTTCCTGTCCATGTACACAGAGCGACCAGTCAGTGCCCATTCCATGTACACAGTGCGACCAGTCAGTGCCCTGTCCATGTGCACAGTGCGACCAATCAGTGTCCTGTCCATGTACACAGTGCGACCAGTAAGTGTCCTGTCCATGTACACAGTGCGACCAGTCAGTGTCCTGTCCATGTGCACAGTGCGACCAGTCAGTATTCTGTCCATGTACACAGTGCAACCAATCAGCGCCATGTCCATGTACACCTTGCGACCAGTCAGTCTCATGGCTTGAAAAACAGTGCAACCTGTCAGTGTCTTGTCCATGTACATAGTGTCTGGTTTTCACACAATGTCCTGTCCATGTGCAGTGTCTGGTTTTCACACAATGTCCTGTCCATGTGCACAGTGTCTGGTTTTCACACAATGTCCTGTCCATGTACACAGTGTCTTGTTTTCACACAATGTCCTGTCCATGTACACAATGTCTTGTTTTCACACAATGTCCTGTCCATGTACACAGTGTCTTGTTTACACACAATGTCCTGTCCGTGTACACAGTGTCTTGTTTTCACACAATGTCCTGTCCATGTACACAGTGTCTGGTTTTCACATAATGTCCTGTCCATGTACACAGTGTCTTGTTTTCACACAATGTCCTGTCCATGTACACAGTGTCTGGTTTTCACATAATGTCCTGTCCATGTACACTGCATCTGGTTTTCAGACAGTGTGTTCAGGTTTACATGTTTCTGGACATCAGGAGGTGGAAGTGATGAAGATTCTCTCCTAACGACTCTCCGACCCTCACCTCAACAGCCGTGGTAAACTGCAGCTGGTAGAATATGAGGGAGACGAGATCCCCACTTGTGACATTTCCTGTTGCCACCAGGCAACCACCGCAGTACAAAAGGCTGACTTTCAGGACCAGGTCCGAGAGCTGAGGCAGGAGAAACAGAAAGAGAAAGAGGGCTTCATAGTCAGAAGAGATCGACATGTCCCAAATCCTCCCACTGCCAGGATCAATTACTCCAGCATCACAAAGGCATTGTGCAGGATTTTCAGGCTGGCATGTGGGCCTGCGCTTGATACGATCGGACACAAAATCGCATGAGATGATATCGGGCGAGGGTCTCAACGCCATCCCGCACTCATGTTCACTCCCTCAATCACACCGTAACTCGTCCCCCTCGATCACACCATCACTCCTCCCCCTCAATCGCACCATCACCCCTCCCCTCAATCGCACCGTCACTCCTCCCACTCAATCACAGTGTCACTCCTACCCTCGATTGCACCGTAACTCGTCCCCCTCGATCACACCGTCACTCCTCCCCCTCAATCACAGTGTCACCCCTCCCCTCGATCACACCATCACTCCTCCCCTCAATCGCACCATCACCCCTCCCCTCGATCACACCATCACTCCTCCCCTCAATCGCACCATCACCCCTCCCCTCGATCACACCATCACTCCTCCCCTCAATTGCACCATCACTCCTCCCCTCGATCACACCATCACTCCTCCCCCTCGATCGCACCATCACCCTTCCCCTCGATCACACCATCACTCCTCCCCTCGATCGCACCATCACCCCTCCCCTCGATCACACCATCACTCCTCCCCTCAATCGCACCATCACTCCTCCCCTCGATCACACCATCACTCCTCCCCTCGATCACACCATCACTCCTCCCCTCAATCGCACCATCACCCCTCCCCTCGATCACACCATCACTCCTCCCCCTCGATCGCACCATCACCCCTCCCCTCGATCACACCATCACTCCTCCCCTCAATCGCACCATCACCCCTCCCCTCAATCACACCATCACTCCTCCCCCTCGATCGCACCGTAACTCCCCCCTCGTTCACACCATCACTCCTCCCCTCAATCGCACCGTCACTCCTCCCCTCAATCACACCATCACTCCTCCCCTCAATCACACTGACACTTCTCCCCTCGAACACATCATCACTCCTCCCCTCAATCGCACCATCACTCCTCCCCTCAATCACACCATCACTCCTCCCCTCAATCACACTGTCACTTCTCCCCTCGAACACATCATCACTCCTACCCTCAATCGCACCGTCACTCCTCCCCTCAATCACACCGTCACTCCTCCCCCTCGATCGCACCGTCACTCCTCCCCTCGAACACATCATCACTCCTCCCCTCAATCACACCGTCAGTCCTCCCCTTGATCATACCATCACTCCTCCCCCTCAAACACAGTGTTACTCCTACCCTCGATTGCACCGTAACTCGTCCCCCTCGATCACACCATCACTCCTCCCCCTCAATCACAGTGTCACTCCTACCCTCGATTGCACCGTACCTCGTCCCCCTCGATCACACCGTCACTCCTCTCCCTCGATCACACCGTCACTCCTCCCCTCGATCACACCGTCACTCCTCCCCTCGATCGCACCGTCACTCCTCCCCTCGATCGCACCGTCACTCCTCCCCTCGATCACACCGTCACTCCTCCCCTCAATCGCACCGTAACTACCCCCCTTGTTCACACCGTCACTCCTCCCCTCAATCACACTGTCACTTCTCCCCTCAAACACATCATCACTCCTCCCCTCAATCGCACCGTCACTCCTCCCCTCAATCGCACCGTCACTCCTCCCCTCAATCACACTGTCACTTCTCCCCTTGAACACATCATTACTCCTCCCCTCAATCACACCGTCACTTCTCTCCTCAATCACACTGTCACTCCTCCCCTCGAACACACCGTCACTCCTCCCCTCAATCGCACCGTCAGTCCTCCCCTCGATCGCACCATCACTCCTCCCCTCAATCACACTGTCACTTCTCCCCTCGAACACATCATCACTCCTCCCCTCAATCGCACCGTCACTCCTCCCCTCAATCGCACCATCACTCCTACCCTCAATCACACTGTCACTTCTCCCCTTGAACACATCATCACTCCTCCCCTCAATCGCACCGTCACTCCTCCCCTCAATCGCACCGTCACTCCTCCCCCTCGATCGCACCGTCACTCCTCCCCTCAATCACACCGTCACTCCTCCCCTCGATCACACCGTCACTCCTCCCCTCGATCACACCGTCACTCCTCCCCTCGAACACATCATCACTCCTCCCCTCAATCACACTGTCACATCTCCCCTCGAACACATCATCACTCCTCCCCTCAATCGCACCGTCACTCCTCCCCTCGATCGCACCATCACTCCTCCCCTCGAACACACTATCACTCCTCCTATCGATCGCACCATCACTCTTCCCCCTCAATCACACCATCACTCCTCCCCCTCAATCGCACCGTCACTTCTCCCCTCGAACACACCATCACTCCTCCTATCGATCGCACCATCACTCCTCCCCCTCGATCACACCGTCACTCCTCCCCTCGATCACACCGTCACTCCTCCCCTCGATCACACCGTCACTCCTCCCCTCGATCACACTGTCACTCCTCCCTTCGAACACACTGTCACTCCTCCCCTCGATCACACTGTCACTCCTCCCCTCGATCGCACCGTCACTCCTCCCCTCGTTCGCACCGTCACTCCTCCCCTCGATCACACCGTCACTCCTCCCCTCAATCACACCGTCACTCCTCCCCTCGATTACACCGTCACTCCTCCCCTCGATCGCACCGTCACTCCTCCCCTCGATCACACCATCACTCCTCCCCTCAATCACACCGTCACTCCTCCCCTCAATCACACCGTCACTCCTCCCCTCGATCGCACCGTCACTCCTCCCCTCGATCACACCGTCACTCCTCCCCTCGATCACACCGTCACTCCTCCCCTCCATCGCACCGTCACTCCTCCCCTCCATCGCACCGTCACTCCTCCCCTCCATCGCACTGTCACTCCTCCCCTCCATCGCACCGTCACTCCTCCCCTCCATCGCACCGTCATTCCTCCCCTCGATCACACTGTCACTCCTCTCCTCGATCACACCGTCACTCCTCCCCTCCATCGCACCATCACTCCTCCCCTCGATCACACCGTCACTCCTCCCCTCGATCACACCGTCACTCCTCCCCTCAATCGCACCGTCACTCCTCCCCTCGATCACACCGTCACTCCTCCCCTCGATCGCACCGTCACTCCTCCCCTCGATCACACTGTCACTCCTCCCCTCGATCACACTGTCACTCCTCCCCTCGATCACACCGTCACTCCTCCCCTCGATCACACCGTCACTCCCCCCTCAATCACACCGTCACTCCTCCCCTCGATCACACCGTCACTCCCCCCTCGATCACACTGTCACTCCTCCCTTCGAACACACTGTCACTTCTCCCCTCGATCGCACTGTCACTCCTCTCCTCGATCGCACTGTCACTCCCCCCATCGATCACACTGTCACTTCTCCCCTCAAACACACTGTCACTCCTCCCCTCAATACACTGTCACTTCTACCCTCGATCGCACTGTCACTCCTCTCCTCAAACACACTGTCACTCCCCCCATCGATCACACCGTCACTCCCCCCTCGATCACACTGTCACTCCCCCCTCGATCACACTGTCACTTCTCCCCTCGATCGCACTGTCACTCCTCCCCTCGATCGCACCGTCACTCCTCCCCTCGATCACACCATCACTCCTCCCCCTCAATCACACCATCACTCCTTCCCTCGATCACAACCTCACTCCTCCCCTCGATCACGCCATCACTCCTTCCCTCAATCACAACCTCACTCCTCCCCTCGATCACGCCATCACTCCTCCCCTCGATCACACCATCACTCCTTCCCTCAATCACACCGTCACTCCTCCCCTCGATCACACCGTCACTCCCCCCTCAATCACACCGTCACTCCTCCCCTCAATCACACCGTCACTCCTCCCCTCGGTCACACCGTCACTCCTCCCCTCAATCACACCGTCACTCCTCCCCTCGATCACACCGTCACTCCTCCCCTCAATCACAGCGTCACTCCTCCTCCCGTACGCACCATCACTCCTCCCCCTCGATCACACAGTCACGCTTCCCCTCGATCACAACCTCACTCCTCCCCTCGATCACACCATCACTCCTTCCCTCGATCACACCGTCACTCCTCCCCCTCGATCATACCATCACCCCTTCCCTCGATCACAACCTCACTCCTCCCCTCGATCACGCAATCACTCCTTCCCTCGATCACAACCTCACTCCTCCCCTCGATCACACCGTCACTCCTCCTCTCGATCGCACCGTCACTCCTCCCCTCAATCACACCATCACTCCTCCCCTCAATCACACCATCACTCCTCCCCTCAATCACACCGTCACTCCTCCCCTCAATCACATCATCACTGCCCAACTTGATCACAACTTCACTCCCCTCCTCGATCACACCGTCACTCCTCCTCTCGATCGCACCGTCACTCCTCCCCTCAATCACATCATCACTGCCCAACTTGATCACAACTTCACTCCCCTCCTCGATCACACCGTCACTCCTCCTCTCGATCGCACCGTCACTCCTCCCCTCAATCACATCACCACTGCCCAACTTGATCACAACTTCACTCCCCCCCTCGATTACACCGTCACTGCCCCCTCAATCACATCATCACTCCCCACGGTCACACCATCCCCTGCGTCAGTCACTCCAAGTCATACCCAACAAGCCTCCTTTCCTAAAAAAGGCCTGCATCACTCTTGCTATTGAACTCTCTCAGCCACCGAGCCTCCCATTGAGCTCCATACCCCATCGGAATTCACCAGAAAGGAGGTCACTTACACTGTTCGTCCACATGAAGCCAGCGTAGGCTGCTGCCTCCTTCTTATTGAGTCTGTAGGTATCGTCAAGACGGTCAGCGTATCGCCGAGCCTGACCATCCTCATTCGCAAAGCTGCGCACAGTCTTCATGGATGAAAAGGTTTCCACTGCGACATCATTAGCATTCGCAAGAGACTCCTGTACCTCGGCAGAGAGTTTCTGTCACACAAAAGACAAACCAAGGTCAGGGGCCAGTCTAAAGGACACCGCTAGGTATGACTCCAACCAGTGGAGAGTTTTCCCCCTGATTCGCATTGACTCCAGTTTCGCTCGGGCTCCTTGATGCCACACTCGGTCAAATGCAGCCTTGATATCAAGGGCAGTCACTCTCACCTCACCTTGGGAGTTCAGCTCTTTTGTCCATGTTTGAATCAAGGCTGTTATGAGGTCAGGAGCTGAGTGGCTCTGGTGTAACCCAAACTGGGCATCAGTGAGCAGGTTATTGCTGAGCAAGAGCCGCCTGATAGCACAGTTGATGACCCCTTCCATTACTTTACTGATGATGGAGAGTAGACTGATGGGGTGGTAATTGGCCGGGTTAGATTTGTCCTGCTTTTTGTGTACAGGACATCCCTGGGAAATTTTGCACATTGCTGGGTAGATGTCAGTGTTGTAGCTGTACTGGAGCAGCTTGGCTATGGGTGCAGAAAGTTCTGGAGCACAAGCCATCAGTACTATTGCCGGAATATTGTCAGGGCCCATAGCTTCTGCTGTGTCCAGTGCCTTCAGCCGTTCATTGATATCACGTGGAGTGAATCGAATTGGCTGAAGACTGGCATCTGTGATGCTGGCGTCCTCCAGAGGAGGCCGAGGTGGATCATCCACTCGGCACTTCTGGCTGAAGATTATAGCAAATGCTTCAGCCTTATAGTGATCAATGAGGAATCTGTCAAATATTAAACACTATTGTACACAGTGGTTAATGGTGAATGAGAGAGACTGAACAGTAAGGTAATGAAATCAACCTGATAGTACTTTCCGGTGTACTTAGGGATGATGCTGATGATGAACGTCCCGATGATTGTGAAAAAGGTGAGCTTAAATGACAAGTTGACCATGAAAACAAGAAGACAGCCCGCCCGCATCAGATACCACATCAGCAGGCTCAACTTCTCTGTCAATGACTCACTCATTGTGTTCGTATCCGTGGTGACACGGGACGTGATATCACCTAGGCAACATACAAAGAGATATAATCAAAATCTGTTTGCTGTCTGACTATAATATCCGAAGAACCTATTTTACAGGCCCATTCTTCTATCATCCCTACAGTAAGAAGTAATTATCACTTATGCCCATAAAAATTGTTATAATCCCATAAATGGATATAACTATTGTCCTTTCAAAATTATCAATAATCTCCTTGAATGGCTCTGTACTGCGAGTTACCATGGTTCAGAGTTACTCTACCATCATTATCTATCTCTTTCTCATTCTCTCTCTCTGATCATTGCCTCCCTCTCTTATCTCTCTGTTCTCTCTCTCATCACTGTGTGATTGTAACCATGACTTCAAAGCTTTATATCCTTTGAAACAGACCCTAACTGGAACTGAAACAGAAACTTCAGTTAACTGAAAGGGAAACTAAAGCTTCAGATTTCTAGGAAAACTAAGACGGTAATAGAAAAAGCAACTTCAGGTTTCTGGGGAAACCGACACCATTTGAAAGCAGATAAAAAGGCACTGAGCCATTCAAGCTCAGATCACAGTGGTGCAGTTCAGGCAGGCTGAAGAAGACGGAGGCTGGATGCAGGAGCTGAGGATAGGTAAATACAAAGTTGCTGCATCTGTTACTTGAAGATAACATTGGTGGTTCTAGGTCATCCAGACCGAGATGAAGAGATTCTGCAGCAGTATGGCATTTTGGTGAAGACTGCCCATGGAAATCGGGTTGGTTGGGAGCTGCTGTTGGCTGAGGATCAGGCTAAACCTCAAGAGAAAGGCCCCGGAATTCGACCTGAGGAAGCTCCAAGCTTTGAAGGACTTGGTGGCTGAAATTGATGCCATATATGCTGAGTGTGCTGTCCAGTAAACAAACCCGTGTGACCTGTCTTTGTTATATCGGCTATTTAATGTGTAAATGATAGGTTACACTGACTGCAATTTGCCTGTTAATTCATGGTGATTTTGGTTTGATTGTAAAGTAAAAGTTGTAAAAAGTGAAGTCTCTCTCTGGTTACTGACTATCTCTGTATCTCTGTATCTCTCTATCTATCTATCTATCTTTCTCTCCCTGGTCACTGTGTCTCCATCTCTCTCTCTCTCTCTAGTTACTGTGTCTCTATCACTCTCCTCTCTCTATCCATCGCTTTCTGGCCACTGTTTCTCTCATCTCTTATCTCTCTCTTTCTTTCTCTATTTCTGATCACCGCCTCTAACTCTCTGTCTCATCACTCCCTCTTTGTCTCTCTCTTTCCCTTTATCTTTCTCTCTCTATCCCTCTCTCTGGTCACTGCCTCTTCATCTCTTGCTCACTGGTCATTGTATGTCTGTCTGTCTCTCTCTCTCTCTCCTCACTGTCTGTCTGTCTGTCTGTCTGTCCCTTCTCTCTCTCAGCTCTCTCTCTTTATGTCTGTCTCCAACTGTGTCTCCATACTTGTCTGGCTCTCACTCTCGCCTCTCTGTGCCTGGGACTCTTCCCTTACCTGTGTGCACGGTGTCGAAGAAGGCAATCTCCTGCCGCACCACAGATCGAAACACAGAGCTCTGGATACGAGTGTGGATCCCAGTCATTGTAACATTATAGATACAGTCACAAATAAACTCCGTCAAAGCACTGCGTGAGACACAGAAACAGGGATCACTGGGTTAATACACACCGCACTGCGTGAGAAACAGGAATTACTGGAGATACAATCACTGCACTGTGTGAAAACAGGAATCACTAGAGCTACAATCACTGCACTGTGTGAAAACAGGAATCACTAGAGATACAATCACTGCACTGTGTGAAAACAGGAATCACTAGAGATACAATAACTGCACTGCATGAAAACAGGGTCACTGGTGATACAATCACTGCACTGTGTGACAACAGGAATCACTAGAGATACAATCACTGCACTGTGTGAAAACAGGGCCCCTGGAGATACAATCACTGCACTGTGTGAAAACAGGGCCCCTGGAGATACAATCAGTGCACTGTGTGAAAACAGGAATTACTGGAGATACAATCACTGCACTGCGTGAAAACAGGAATCACTGGCAATACAATCACTGCACTGTGTGAAAAACAGGAATCACTTGTGATACAACCACTGCTCTTGTGTGTGAAACAGGAATCACTGGCGATACAACCACTGCACTGTGTGTGAAACAGGAATCACTGGCAAAACAATCACTGCACTGTGTGAGAAAAAGGAATCACTGGCAATACAACCGCTGCACTGTGTAAAAAACAGGAATCACTAGAGATATAATCAGTGCACCATGTGACAACAGGAATCACTAGAAATAAGATCACTGCACTGCGTGAAAACAGGGTCACTGGAGATACAATCATTGCACTGTGTGAAAACAGGAATTACTTGAGATACAATAACTGCACTGCATGAAAACAGGGTCACTGGTGATCACTGCACTGCGTGAAAACAGGAACCACTAGAGATACAATCACTGCACTACGTGAAAACAGGGTCACTGGAGATACAATCACTGCACTGTGTGAAAACAGGAATTACTGGAGATACTATCACTGCACTGCATGAAAACAGGAATCACTGGCAATACAATCACTGCAATGTGTGAAAAACAGGAATCACTTGCAAAACAACCACTGCTCTGTGTGTGAAACAGGAATCACTGGCGATACAACCACTGCACTGTGTGTGAAACAGGAATCACTGGCAAAACAATCACTGCACTGTGTGAGAAAAAGGAATCACTGGCAATACAATCACTGCACTGTGTGAAAACAGGAATTACTGGAGATACTATCACTGCACTGCATGAAAACAGGAATCACTGGCAATACAATCACTGCAATGTGTGAAAAACAGGAATCACTTGCAAAACAACCACTGCTCTGTGTGTGAAACAGGAATCACTGGCAATACAACCACTGCACTGTGTGTGAAACAGGAATCAATGGAGATACAATCACTGCACTGGATGAAAACAGGAATTACTGGAGATACAATCACTGCACTGCATGAAAACAGGAATCACTGGCAATACAATCACTGCAATGTGTGAAAAACAAGAATCACTTGCAAAACAACCACTGCTCTGTGTGTGAAACAGGAATCACTGGCGATACAACCACTGCACTGTGTGTGAAACAGGAATCACTGGCAAAACAATCACTGCACTGTGTGAGAAAAAGGAATCACTGGCAATACAATTGCTGCACTGTGTGAAAAACAGGAATCACTGGCAATACAACCACTGCACTGTGTGTGAAACAGGAATCAATGGAGATACAATCACTGCACTGGATGAAAACAGGAATTACTGGAGAGGCAATCACTGCACTGTGTGAAAATAGGAATCACTGGTGATACAATCAGTGCACTGTGTGAAAAACAGGAATTACCGGAGATACAATCACTGCACTGTGTGAAAAACAGGAATCAGTGGAGATATGATCATTGCACTAGTGGAACCTGTGTGGGGATTTTTGATGCTGTTTGGAAAGCAGATGGGCTTGTTAAGGTCCAGAGCTGTTTGTGATTCTGATCAGATATGATTAATGCCAGAATATCTGTCTCTATCCCCATATCCCACTGCAGTGAGCCGGCACTTCCTGCTACATTAACCCTCACATGCTGCAGAACAGCACTATGCATACCTGCCACTGGTGATGAGGGACATAGCTATGATGGAATTGGTGAATGCTGATGGGTCCTCTTCATTCATCACCCAGTCTGTCATCCGCCCGGTGTAATAGGGTATCGCCATCTCCCCTGGGAACACGTGAAGCAAGACTCTCATCAATCATCAGCAATCACTGAGACAATTCACAGACCCTTCATCAAGGAGGGAATTCAACCTACACTCATATAGAGCTTCAGTGAGACAGAATCAAACTGGGAGCCCCAGACAGGACATTAAAGAGGGGCCTAACCAAAATATTGTTCAAGGCAATGGTATTTAGGTGGTGTTTCAGAGAGGTTGAGAGAGGGAATTCCAAGGCTTAGGGCTCTGGCAGCTGAAGGCGTGGCTACCAGTGCTAGGGCAAAGGAAATCAGGATTACAGGAGCACAGAGATCTTGGAGGGCTGCGGAGCTGGAGGAGATTCCAGTGATAGGGAGAAGACAAGATCCCTGGAGAGATTTGAAAACAAGGATGATCATTTTAAAATCAAGACATTGCTGGATTGGGAGCCAATGCAGATACAGTGAGCACAGAGGTGATGAGTGAGTAGGAGTTAAGAGACAGGCAGCAGAATTTTGGATGACCTCATGTTTATGGAGGGTTTTTTTTCATTATTATTCTTTCACGGGGTGTGGGCTTCACTGGCTGGGCCAGCATTTATTGCCCATCCCTAATTGCCCTTGAGAAGGTGGTGGTGAGCTGCCTTCTTGAACCGCTGCAGTCTATGTGGTGTAGGTACACCCACAGTGCCCTTAGGGAGGGATTTCCAGGATTTTTACCCAGCAACAGCGAAGGAACGGCGATATATTTCCAAGTCAGGATGGTGAGTGACTTGGAGAACTTCCAGGTGGTGGTGTTCCCATGTATCTGCTGCCCTTGTCCTTCCAGATGGTAGTGGTCATGGGTTTGGAAGGTGCTGTCAAAGGAGGCTTGGTGAATTCCTGCAGTGCATCTTGTAGATGGTACACACTGCTGCTACTGTGTATCGGTGGTGGAGGCAGTGAATGTTTAAGGTAGTGGATGGGGTGCCAATCAAGCGGGCTGTTTTGTCCTGGATGGTGTCCAGCTTCTCGAGTGTTGTGGGAGCTGCACCCATCCAGGCAAGTGAGGAGTATTCCATCACACTCCTGATTTCTGCCTTGTAAGATGTTGGACAGGCTTTGGGGAGTTAGTAGGTGAGTTACTCACCGCAGGATTCCCAGCCTCTGACCTGCTCTTGTAGCCACAGTATTAAATGACTCAGCCAGTTCAGTTTCTGGTCAATGGTAACCCCCAGGATGTTGATAGTGGGGGATTCAGTGATGGTGATGCCATTGAACATCAAGGGGAGACGGTTGGATTCTCTCTCTCGTTGGAGATGCTCATTGCTTGGCACTTGTGTGGCGTGAATATCAGCCCAAGAATGTGGTATCAAAAAAGGGTAGAATGTGGTAGGCTGGGCAGGAGGGCTTTGGAATGGTCAAGACTAGAGGTAACCAAGGCGTGGGCGAAGGTTTCAGCAGCAGACGAGTTGAGACGATTATGCTGCAAAGATGGTGTTAATGATGGTCTGATAATGTGGTTGAAAGTTCATCTGAGGTTCAGATATAACGATGAGGCTGTGAGCAGTCTGGTTCGGCCTCACACAATTGCCTGGGAGAGGGATAGAGTCAATGACTCAGCCATCTTTGAATGGACATTAACCTGCCATACCTGTTCTCCTGGTTCCCTCAAGCAACGTTCCCACGCCCTGGACCTCGACCCCCATCTCATCTTTTCAGCATTTCCCAACTCCCACCCACCCCATCCATTCCCAACCCTCCCCACCCCACACTTCACCTCCTGACCCAGCACCTTGGCTCCTCCTAACCGTCTGTCCATCTCTTAACCCATGACCTCCACCTAACCACCCCCAAACCCCATGCGACACTATCACCCGATGCCCAGTCAGTGATGCCAGTGTCACTTACCCAGTGATGACAGGACCAGGAAGACGGCCATTAGGAGGAACCGGCCGATGTCCGGCTTCATGTAAGACAGCAATCTGGTCAGGGTGCCCCTCGATCCCGCCTTATCCACTGAGTTCTGGTCCGGGAGGAAGTGCCGGCAGAGGAGGAAGACCAGGCCTGTGGTGACATAGTTGAGGGCCAGCGTGCTCCAGTTGTGGGATCCATACAGGAGTTCGCCCGAGGGGACCTGAGCAGCCGTCGCCAGGCTGACGTACACTGGAGTGAGTAGGCAGGACATAGCCAGCATCCTGTACAGGTCCCTCCACTGTAGCCAGGCCGAGAGCCCCGATGCGCACTGTGGGAAAGCTTGGAGTGAGGCACATAGCAGGCCCAGCCGCAGCAGTGATGTGAGCCAGAGAGCCAGCACTGGCTCACACAGGCTCCAGTGTTGCAGGCTGATACTCAGGATCCAGGCAGCACTAACATCCAGCAGGGGCACATAGATTAGAGGACTGGATTCAGTCATCTTCAGTCCAGGAGTTAGTCCTCAGAGTCTGAAATACAGAGCAAAACCTGGGTTAAATGCTGTCACTCAGGATTTAACCTGGTCAAAAACTATTACTGAGGGTTTAGCCTGTGTTAAATACTGTTACTGAAGATTTAACGTGGGTTAAATGCTGTTACTGAGGGTTTAACCTGAGTTAAATACAGTTACTGACGATTTAATCTGGGTTAAACACTGTTACTCAGGATTTAACCTGGGTTAAATACAATTACTGACGATTTAATCTGGGTTAAACACTGTTACTCAGGATTTAACCTGGGTTAAATACAGTTACTGAGAATTTAACCTGGGCTCAAAACTATTACTGAGGGTTTAACGTGGGGTAGATACTGTTACTGAGAGTTTAACCTGGGTTAAATACAGTTACTGAGGATTTAACGTGGGTTACACACTGTTACTAAAGTTTAACCTGGGTTAAATACTGTTACTGAGAGTTTAATGTGGGTTAAGTACTGTTGCTGATCACTTAACCGGGCCTAAATACTGTTACTGAGGGTTTAACCTAATGCTGTTACTGAGGGTTTAGCCTGGGTTAAATACTGTTACTCAGGGTTTAACCTAATACTGTTACTGAGGGTTTAGCCTGAGTTAAATACTGTTACTGAGGGTTTGTTACTGAGGGTTTAAACTGGGTTAAATACTGCTGCTGAGGGTTTAACCTGGGTTAAAAACTGATACTGAGGATTTAACCTGGGTTAAATACTGTTACTGAGGGTTTAACCTAATACTATTACTGAGGATTTAACCTGGGTTAAATACTGTTGCTGAGGTTTTAACCTGGGTTAAAAACTGTTGCTGAGGATTTAACCTGGGTTAAATACTGTTACTGACGATTTAACCTGGATTAAATACTGTTACTGAGGGTTTAACCTGGGTTAAATACAGTTACAGAGGGTTTAACCTAATGCTGTTACTGAGGGTTTAGCCTGGGTTAAATACTGTTACCGAGGGTTTAACCTAATACTGTTACTGAGGGTTTAGCCTGGGTTAAATACTGTTACTGAGGGTTTGTTACTGAGGGTTTAGTCTGGGTTAAATACTGTTACTGAGGGTTTGTTACTGAGGGTTTAGCCTGGGTTAAATACTGTTACCGAGGGTTTGTTACTAAGAGTTTAGCCTGGGTTAAATACTGTAACTGAGGGTTTGTTACTGAGAGTTTAGCCTGGGTTAAATACTGTTACTGAGGGTTTGTTACTGAGGATTTAGCATGGGTTAAATACTGTTACTGAGGGTTTGTTACTGAGGGTTTAGCCTGGGTTAAATACTGTTACTGAGGGTTTGTTACTGAGAGTTTAGCCTGGGTTAAATACTGTTACTGAGGGTTTGTTACTGAGAGTTTAGCCTGGGTTAAATACTGTTACTGAGGGTTTGTTACTGAGGGTTTAGCCTGGGTTAAATACTGCACTATAACTTCTGCCAATGCAAGCTGGCCAGTCTGCACATGCATGGAATGCCAATGACCTCATTCCGCTGCGTCCTGTCTGCCAGTATACCTCTGCGCATGTGTGAGAAGCTTTTATACCTGTATGGACACAGGGCCTGCAATGAATAAAGTTGTACATTTAGGTTTAGCCCGAAGAACAATAAAGCTATCTATTAATTAGTTCGGGACAGGGACAGGCATCCTTCCAAATTCCAATGTTCAGCCAGCCAAACTCAGTAACAAAAGAGTGCCCTGGGCATACTGTGCACAGCCCTGGCTCATGTATCACATTGTTGAGTCTGCCAGGGAGGACAGGCTGAATCCCAATCTCCCATGGTTAAAACTCATCCCTAAGGAGACCCTGCTCACACAGCCTGCCAGATTCCCTGCCCCACTAGATCGTCTGCTACGTCAGCGCGAAAACGTGTCAACGTGTATCACAACAGCACATAAGCGAGTGCACCTTGCGAGCTGCAATTCACTCGGAACTTTGGGGTTTGTTTCCCTCCCTTGCTTCGGGCAGCACTCACTATCATCAGCACCAGGCTTCACAGACAGCACCACATCACTTTTAGGGGGGCTCATGGCAGGTCTCTACCTACCAGATCAGCCATGGCTTTCTAATAGCTGCAGGGCTAGGTCTTGCTTGGTGAAGAGGGAGAAGTGGCCTCAGGCAAGGGAAAAGGCTGCAGGACGAGGGCTGAACTGTGGAAGGGAGGTAACCCAGGGTGTGTGTGGGGGCACAAGTTGATCTGTGCAAGTGGCCTCAAGATGGTGAGGGCTGAGGAGGCAGTCTCCTGGGGAGATGAGGCCAGATAGACATGTGAGAGTATGTGTGTGAGAATGGATGGTGATGCCCCTTGAGCTGGCAGTGAATGAGATGCCAGTGAATGTGTGATGGGCTTGAATGTGGGAGTTTAGAGTGATGAGATGGTTGCCATACCTTGGCTGCACGAATGGGATTATTCATCTTCTATCTGCATTGGATGGCCAACCTGTTCTTTTCAACATTGGCACTGACCACCACGGCCATCACCTATCAAGCCAGAGTGGTAAAGTAGCTGCCCCTCCTGCAGCCAGAGTGGGGTTAGAGGACATCACAGCGAGCCTCTATGGTGTCCAAAAGGCACTCGAGGGCTGCAGTCTTCTTGCCTTTCGGGGCCATGTCTTCTTTGCTGCAGTCCTGGGCTGGAAGCACTGAGTGCGGCTGTACTTTAAATGTGGTGCCTGGCGTGATGAAGCGACGAGGTGACGGCGTGGCAGACAAATCACAGTCACCAGCCATTGAAATGGCATGTGTCCTGGAATGCATATTTAATGCGGCGGGTTTGGGATGATACGGCGTGAAAAGCCGTCATTGCAGCCGGTGGGTAAAACGTCATTTTACCCACCCACTACTGCACTTAGTGCAAATCTGGGATGGTTCTGCCCAAAATCTCGTTTGGGAGAATATTCCAAAGCGAGTTCTTTGAGAATGGAGATTGGAAATCCTCGTGTGACAGATGGGGTTCAGTGAGGCCGGTTGGATCACAGTGTGACAAGTGCCTGGGGGGAGTTGAGGAGAGATCCATAACATCTGTTTGAGGTGGCATCTGCCACTTGGTTTCAGTGAATGGTGTGTATGACCACAGGGTGCCTAGTGGTTCACATGGATTGTGTACTTGCTGTGAACATGAGAGTATAAGATAGCCTTTGTAACTCGTGTTAACCTTACAATCTATATACACCTGTAAAAGTGTAGTTGCGGATGAAGGAGCATTGTAATATAGTTAATCTTTTTTTGTTTAATTAATGTTTTATTCTTTTGTTAAAAGTACATCAGCTGACTCCTGTGACTCTGTTCAGTAGCCACCTTCCACATTTCTAAAAAAAAGTTAGGATCTATCTAGCTGGGTTCCACTCTGGGATCTGGCTTGTCCAGTAGTAACCTCAGATCAGATCCTAACAAATGGGATTCAGTTGCTGTTTGGTCTGTTGCATGGGCTGTGGTTTATGCAAATTACAGCCAGTATTTTTAGGTTCATGTATGAACACATCTGATATTCCCCCAAATTCAAACTCCATAGGGTGGCATTAAAAGACATTAAAAACAGCATTTTAATTTGTCTATACAAACAATGATGCGTTGGACATTGTGCGCTACATTTAATATTGACGCCAGGTTTAAGACAAAGAGGGTACAGTTTAAGATTTCTGCCTTTCTTCTTAAAAAGATACCAGTGAAGTCATTATTCACAAAGATAATTAATTCAAGTTCTAAACTGAGAATTATATCATCTTTAAAAAGGGGATGGCTTTGACTGTTGCCTAAACAGGGGAGAAAACACAGCTGTGATTATTTGAGCTGCGCCATTTTTGGTCCTGGCCGCTGCTGATGCAGTCGCTTGCTATGATGTAAGGGAGCAATAGAATTGATTGTGCATTGGTAGCAAACGCAGCCTAGATACTAAAATCAAAAAGCTAAAAGCTACTGCGGATGCTGGAAATCCAAAACAAAAACAGAATTACCTGGAAAAACTCAGCAGGTCTGGCAGCATCGGCGGAGAAGAAATCAGTTAACGTTTCGAGCCTTCATGGCCCTTCGGCAGAACTGAAGCATAGTTAGGAGAAGGGAGAAATATAAACTGGTTTAAGTGGGGGGGGGGGAGTGGAAGAGAGACGTTGAGGGTGTGGTGATTGTGGAGATAAGCAGTGATAGGCAAAAGATGTCACAGACAAAAGGGTCAAAGAGGTGTTGAAGGTGGTGATATTTGTCTAAGAAAAGTGCTAATTAAGAATGGAAGACAGGATATTCAAAGTACAGCTCTAGTGGGCTGTACTCCACTCCAGCATGATGCCACCACCAAACACATCTTCCCTTCACCCCCCCTGACGGCATTCCGTAGGGATCGTTCCCTCCGGGACACCCTGGTCCACTCCTCCATCACCCCCTACTCCTCAACCCCCACTTATGGCACCTCCCCATGCCCACGCAGAAGATGCAACACCTGCCCCTTCACTTCCTCTCTCCTCACCGTCCAAGGGCCCAAACACTCCTTTCAAGTGAAGCAGCATTTCACGTGCATTTCCCCTAACTTAGTCTACTGCATTCGTTGCTCCCAATGCGGTCTCCTCTACATTGGAGAGACCAAACGCAAACTGGGCGACCGTTTTGCGGAACACCTGCGGTCTGTCCGCAAGAAAGACCCAAACTTCCCTGTCGCTTGCCATTTTAACACTCCACACTGTTCTCTTGCCCACATGTCTGTCCTTGGCTTGCTGCATTGTTCCAGTGAAGCCCAACGCAAACTGGAGGAACAGCACCTCATCTTCCGACTAGGCACGTTACAGCCTTCCGGGCTGAATACTGAATTCAACAACTTTAGATCTTAAACTCCCCCTCCCCCTATCCCCACCCCGTTTCTCTCCGCCCCCCCACTTTTTTTTCAATAATTTATATAGATTCTTCTTTCCCCACCTATTTCCATTATTTTTAAATCTAAAACTAAAACCTTGTCAGTCTGTCCACCCCACCCCCACTAGAGCTGTACTTTGAATATCCTGTCTTCCATTCTTAATTAGCACTTTTCTTAGACAAATATCACCACCTTCAACACCTCTTTGACCCTTTTGTCTGTGACATCTTTTGCCTATCACTGCTTATCTCCACAATCACCACACCCTCAACGTCTCTCTTCCCCCCCCGCACCGCCCCCCCCCCACCCCCCACCACCTTAAACCAGTTTATATTTCTCCCTTCTCCTAACTATGCTTCAGTTCTGCCGAAGGGCCATGAAGGCTCGAAACGTTAACTGATTTCTTCTCCGCCGATGCTGCCAGACCTGCTGAGTTTTTCCAGGTAATTCTGTTTTTGCAGCCTAGATACTGTTACTTGGGACTTAACTTTGGTTAAAAACTATTCCTCAGGGTTTAGCTTGGGTTAAATACTGCTCCTTAGGGTTTAACCTGGGTTAAATATTGTTACTGAGGGTTTAACCTGGGTTAAATACTGTTACCAAGGGTTTAGCCTGGGTTAAATGCTGTTACCGAGGATTTAACCTGGGTTAAATACTGCTCCTTAGGGTTTAACCTGGGTTAAAAATTGTTACTGAGGATTTAGCCTGGGTTAAATACTGTCACTCAGGGTTTAATCCAGATTAAAAACTGCTCCCCAGGGCTTGATCTGGGTTAATTTCTGTCACTAAGTGTTTACCTGGGTTAAAAACTGCTCCTCAGGGTTTGACCTGGGTTAAATACTGTTAATGATGATTCAACCTGGGTTCAATACTGTTATTCAGCCTTTAATCTGGATTAAAAACGGTGTCTCAGGGATTAACCTGGGTTAAATACTGTCATTCAGGGTTTAACCCAGTTTAAAAACTGATCCTCAGGATTTAACTCATATACTGTACTGTACCACTGGTGTGACCTGGGCTACGTCTAGAACTTTGGGATTTAACACAAAATCAAAATACTGCAGATGCCAGAAATATTGAAATAAATACAAACCCATACATTCTCAACAGGTCTGGCAGCCTCTGTGGAGAGAAACAGAGTTAATGTATCAGGTCAATGAACTATCTTGAGAACTGAGGAAAGTTAGAAATGCGATTGGTTCTGAGCAAATGAAAGGGGGAGGGGGCAGGAGGAACAAAAGGGAGGGTCGATGATAGGGAGAAGGCAGAGAGATTAAATGACCTAAAGAATTAATGGTACAAAAACCAACGGGATTGGTAATGAATATAGTAAAGAAACAAAAGACGTATCCAGATGAGGTGTGATTAGCTGCATAGCAGCATCCAAATGCAAAGCGAAGGAATAAAGAAACAAGAAAAAATGGCACCAACTAAAAATATGACCTAGATGGAGGCAGAGGTTATGATCTACAGTTGTTCAACTCAATGCTGAGTCTAGCAGGTTGTAGAGTGCCGAGTCGAAAGAATAGGTAATGTGTTCCTCGAGTTTGTGTTGAGCTTCACTGGACCACTTTAGCGAGGAGGAGAATTAAACTGACTAAGGACAGAGAGGTCAGAGTGGAAGCAAGGTGGGGAATTAAACTGACTAAGGACAGAGAGGTCAGGGTGGGAGCAAGGTGGAGAATTAAATTGACTAAGGACAGAGAGGTCAGAGTGGGAGCAAGGTGGAGAATTAAATTGACTAAGGACAGAGAGGTCAGAGTGGGAGCAAGGTGGAGAATTAAACTGACCAAGGACAGAGAGGTCAGAGTGGGAGCAAGGTGGAGAATTAAATTGGCCAAGGACAGAGAGGTCAGAGTGGGAGCAAGGTGGAGAATTAAACTGACCAAGGACAGAGAGGTCAGAGTGGGAGCAAGGTGGAGAATTAAATTGGCCAAGGACAGAGAGGTCAGAGTGGGAGCAAGGTGGAGAATTAAATTGGCCAAGGACAGAGAGGTCAGGGTGGGAGCAAGGTGGAGAATTAAACTGACTAAGGACAGAGAGGTCAGAGTGGGAGCAAGGTGGAGAATTAAATTGACTAAGGACAGAGAGGTCAGGGTGGGAGCAAGGTGGAGAATTAAACTGACTAAGGACAGAGAGGTCAGGGTGGGAGCAAGGTGGAGAATTAAACTGACTAAGGACAGAGAGGTCAGGGTGGGAGCAAGGTGGAGAATTAAACTGACTAAGGACAGAGAGGTCAGGGTGGGAGCAAGGTGGAGAATTAAACTGACTAAGGACAGAGAGGTCAGGGTGGGAGCAAGGTGGAGAATTAAATTGGCCAAGGACAGAGAGGTCAGAGTGGGAGCAAGGTGGAGAATTAAACTGACTAAGGACAGAGAGGTCAGGGTGGGAGCAAGGTGGAGAATTAAATTGACTAAGGACAGAGAGGTCAGGGTGGGAGCAAGGTGGAGAATTAAACTGACTAAGGACAGAGAGGTCAGGGTGGGAGCAAGGTGGAGAATTAAACTGACTAAGGACAGAGAGGTCAGGGTGGGAGCAAGGTGGAGAATTAAATTGGCCAAGGACAGAGAGGTCAGAGTGGGAGCAAGGTGGAGAATTAAACTGACTAAGAACAGAGAGGTCAGGGTGGGAGCAAGGTGGAGAATTAAATTGGCCAAGGACAGAGAGGTCAGAGTGGGAGCAAGGTGGAGAATTAAACTGACTAAGGACAGAGAGGTCAGAGTGGGAGCAAGGTGGAGAATTAAACTGACTAAGAACAGAGCGGTCAGGGTGGGAGCAAGGTGGAGAATTAAATTGGCTAGGGACAGAGAGGTCAGGGTGGGAGCAAGGTGGAGAATTAAACTGACTAAGGACAGAGAGGTCAGGGTGGGAACAAGGTGGAGAATTAACCTGACAAGCAACAGGAAGCTTGGTGTTGTACTTGCAGAGTGAACGGAGAGGATCCACAAAATGGTCACCCAGGTAGTGTGTGGGCCTCCCCACTATAGAGGGGACCACTGTGTCAGCAGCGAAAACAGGATTCTAAACTGACAGAAGTACAAATAAACCACGGTTTCAACTTGGAAGGAGTGTTGCGGAGGTAACCATTCCTTTGGGATGCTGAACAAGAAGGGGAGGGGAAAATGTGTTTGCTGGTGGCAACATCCGGAGGTGGGGTTTAACCTGGGCTAAATATAGTATCACAGAGTTTAGCCTGTGTTAAATGCTGCATCTTAGTGTATAACCTGAGATAAAAACTGCTCCTCAGGTTTAACCCGGGTGGAATATTAGGCCACAGAGATAAACCTGGGCTTAATATAGCACTTTGGGCTTTAACCTGGGTGGAATAATGCACCACCTTGTTACAGGGCTCCCCTACACCGGGCTAAAACCAGGAATCACTGGCAGATACAAATGTAACATGATACCCAGTAATTCACATTCAGGAAGAATACTGTAGCCAGCTCCTCCTGAACTGAACCATTTGTTTATCTTGGAGCTATGCCCTGTGCGATACTGATTCCACCTTGGACAGGTTGATTCCAGAAACCAAAAACCCAGGGCAGATAAATAAAGTATCTCTTATTCAAAAATCCCTGTGTATATCATCCCTGTGTACGTTATCCCAGGGTGTGTACATTATACCTGGATGTGAACATTGCCCCAGGGTATGTATATTATACCTGGATGTGTATAATGTTCCGGGGTGTGTATATTATACTTGGATGTGAACATTGTCCCAGGGCATGTATATTATACCTGGATGTGTATAATGTTCCAGGGTATGTATATTATACTTGGATGTGAACATTGTCCCAAGGCATGTATATTATACCTGGATGTGTATAATGTTCCAGGGTGTGTACATTATATTTGGATGTGTATAATGTTCCAGGGTGTGTATATTATACCTGGACGTGTATAATGTTCCAGGGTGTGTATATTATACCTGGATGTGTATAATGTTCCAGGGTGTGTACATTATATTTGGATGTGTATAATGTTCCAGGGTATGTAGATTATACCAGGGTACGTATGTTATACTTGGATGTTTACATTAGAGTCATAGAGGTCTACAGCACAGGAAAAGGCCCTTCGGCCCATCAAGTCTGTGCCAGTCAAACAAGTACCTAACTATTCTAATCCTATTTTCCAGCTCTTGGCTCATAGCCTTCTATGCCATGCATCGCAAGTGCACATCCAAATACTTCTTAAATGTTATGAGGGTTTCTGCCTCTACCACTCTTTCAGGTAGTGAGTTCCAAATTCCCACCACCCTCTGGGTGAAAAAATTCTTCCTCACATCCTCTCTAAACCTCCTGCCCCTTACCTTAAATCTATGCCCCCTGGTTATTGATCCCTAGGGGGACAAAGGGGAAAAGTTCCTTCCTGTCTACCCTATCTATGCCCCTCATAATTTTATGCACCTCAATCATTTCCCCCTTCAATCTCCTCTGATCCGGGGAAAATAACCCCAGTCTATCCAATCTCTCCTCATAACTAAAACTCTCCAGCCCAGGCATCATCCTGGTAAATCTCCTCTGCACTCTCTCTAGTGCAATCACATCCTTCCTATAATGCAGATTCCAGAACTGCACGCAATACTCTAGCTGTGGCCTAACCAGCGTTTTATACAGTTCCAGCATAACCTCCCTGCTCTTATATTCTATGCCTCAGCTAATAAAGGCAAGTATCCCATGTGCCTTTTTAACCACCTTATCTACCTGTCCCACTACCTTAAGGGACCGGTGGACATGCACACCAAGGTCCTGCTGATCCTCGGTACTTCCCAGGGTCCTACCATTCATCATGTATTCCTGTGCCTTGTTTGTCCTGCCCAAGTGCATCACCTCACACTTATCTGGATTAAATTCCATTTGTCACTGATCAGCCCATTTGACCAGCCCGCCTATATCCTCCTGTAATCTAAGGCTATCCTCCTCACTATTTACCACCCCACCAATTTTCGTGTCATCCGCGAACTTACTGATCAATCTTCCTACACTCAAGTCTAAATCATTTATATATATCACAAACAGCAAGGGACCCAACACTGATCCCTGTGGAACCCTACTGGACACAGGCATCCAGTCACAAAAACACCCCTCGACCATCACCCTCTGCTTCCTGCCACTCAGCCAATTCTGGATCCAAGTTGCCAAATTACCTTGGATCCCATGGGCTCTTACCTTCGTTATCAGCCTCTCATGCAGGACCTTAATAACAAAACCATGCTGGCTGACCTTGATTAATCCCTGCCTCTCCAAGTGTAGATTAATTCTGTCTTTCAGAGTCGCTTCCAATAGTTTCCCCACCACTGAGGTTAGACTGACTGGCCTGTAGTTCCCTGGTTTATGTGTACATGGTTCTGGGTTATGTATATTAGAGGGATTGTGTCAGCCTGGAAATGTAACTGGTGATGGAGCAGAAAGCAGAGAGCAATGGTAACTAGTTTAACAGACTGGAGGCAAGTAAGAAGCTGGGTCATTGAATTTATCCAAGGCAGAATTAAGACAGAATTTTGATAGGTGAGGGAGTCAAGAGGTATGGGGGCAGGCGGCAAAGTGGAATAGAGACACAAACAGATCAGCCATGATCTTATTGAATGAGGGAGCAGGCTCGAAGGGCCGAATGGTCTACATGTACTCCTAAATCCTATGTCCCTACAAGTATATAGTGGTGTTCTCCTTGGATCAGGATTAGGACCACTGCTTGTTTTAATATACGCGAATGAGCTGGATTTGAGTATAGGGGCTATAGTTTGAAAGTGTGCAATAGCGGACAGCTCCAAAGTCGAGAAAATAGTGAGGAGAATAGTGAGAGACCTCAGGGGGTCAAAGACAGGCTACTGAAATGTGCAGGCACATGGCAGCTGAGATTTGAGCAGAAGAGCGTTAGGTGATACATTTTGGTCGGGAGATTGAGGAGATATATGGTGAATGAGGTTAATGTAAACTAAATGGATTAAAGTGGATGCAGGAACAGGCAGATCTGGGAATGTATGTCCACAGATCTTGGAAGATGGCATATGTCGAGAAGGCTGCAGGACCCTGGTCTTTATACAAAGTGCAGTTACAGCGCTGTATCCACTGCCCTGTTCCTGTGGGCACTCCGCCTGCCGTTTCCCGGAAAGAGGACATTTCTCCTGAACTCTTCACTGACCTGTTTCTGGTTGAGCAGGGCCGCTGGCGGGCTCGCACCTTCCTTTCAATGCTCGGGACAGCGGCTCCGGGACTTGGCAGCGGGTCTGGCCGGCTCCGGAGCCGATACCGCCAATGCAGTCTTTGGACGGAGATCGGTGCCCTCTCTACCGGGAATCCCCGGTCTCACCGGCGGTTCCACCTCTGTCAAAACGAAAGTGAAAGTGAAACCTCGTTCACCCTGGCTCCCTGCACAAAACACTGTTCAATCGAGCCATTCACAGTGTTTGGTATTACAGACAAGTGTGTTCGACTCATCTGATGTTTAACATGTAGACAATGTGCTGCAGGATATATAGAATATGTAAAATATACAGTGGCTGCACAATAGTGTGTATGATAGACTGTGGCAATGTAATGTGTACACAGTCTGTACATTATGGGGCGATTTCACAATATAATGTACATAGTCTGTACATTATAGGGGGTTAACAATATAATGTACACACAGTCTGTACATTATGGGGCGATTTCACAATATAATGTACATAGTCTGTACATTATAGGGGGTTAACAATATAATGTACACACAGTCTATACATTATAGGGGGTTAACAATATAATGAACATAGTCTGTACATTATAGGGGGTTAACAATATAATGTACATAGTCTGTACATTATAGGGGGTTAACAATATAATGAACATAGTCTGTACATTATGGGGCGGTTTGACAATATAATGTACACACAGTCTGTACATTATGGGGGATTTGACAATATAATGAACATAGTCTGTACATTATGGGGCGGTTTGACAATATAATGTACACACAGTCTATACATTATAGGGGGTTAACAATATAATATACATAGTCTGTACATTATAGGGGGTTAACAATATAATGTACATAGTCTGTACATTATAGGGGGTTAACAATATAATGAACATAGTCTGTACATTATGGGGGGTTTGACAATATAATGTACACACAGTCTATACATTATGGGGGGGTTGACAATGTAATGTACACACAGTCTGTACATTATGGGGGGGCTTTGGCAATATAATGTACACACAGTCTGTACATTATGGGGGGCTTTGGCAATATAATGTACAAACGGTCTGTACATTATAGGGGGTTAACAATATAATGAACATAGTCTGTACATTATGGGGCGGTTTGACAATATAATGTACACACAGTCTGTACATTATGTGGGATTTGACAATATAATGTACACACAGTCTGTACATTATGGGGAATTTGACAATATAATGTACATACAGTCTGTACATTATGGGGAATTTGACAGTCTGTACATTATGGGGGGGTTGACAATATAATGTACATACAGTCTGTACATTATGGGGGATTTTACAATATAATGTACATACAGTCTACATTATGAGGGGATTTGGCAATATAATGTACATACAATCTGTACATTATGGAGGTATTTGACAATATTATGTACATACAGTCTGTACATTATGGAGGGATTTGACAATATAATGAACATACAGTCTGTACATGATGGAGGGATTTTACGATATAATGTACATACAGTCTGTACACTAGGGGGATTTGACAATATAATGTACATAGTCTGTACATTATGGAGGGATTTGACAATATTATGTACATACAGTCTGTACATTATGGAGGGGTTTGACAATATAATGTACATACAGTCTGTACATTATGGGGAGTTTGACAATATTATGTACATACAGTCTGTACATTATGGGGGGGTTTGACAATATTATGTACATACAGTCTGTACATTATGGGGGGTTTGACAATATAATGAACACACAGTCTGTACATTATGGGGGGCTTTGGCAATATAATGTACAAACGGTCTGTACATTATAGGGGGTTAACAATATAATGAACATAGTCTGTACATTATGGGGCGGTTTGACAATATAATGTACACACAGTCTGTACATTATGTGGGATTTGACAATATAATGTACACACAGTCTGTACATTATGGGGAATTTGACAATATAATGTACATACAGTCTGTACATTATGGGGAATTTGACAGTCTGTACATTATGGGGGGGTTGACAATATAATGTACATACAGTCTGTACATTATGGGGGATTTTACAATATAATGTACATACAGTCTACATTATGGGGGGATTTGGCAATATAATGTACATACAATCTGTACATTATGGAGGTATTTGACAATATTATGTACATACAGTCTGTACATTATGGAGGGATTTGACAATATAATGAACATACAGTCTGTACATGATGGAGGGATTTTACGATATAATGTACATACAGTCTGTACACTAGGGGGATTTGACAATATAATGTACATAGTCTGTACATTATGGAGGGATTTGACAATATTATGTACATACAGTCTGTACATTATGGAGGGGTTTGACAATATAATGTACATACAGTCTGTACATTATGGGGAGTTTGACAATATTATGTACATACAGTCTGTACATTATGGGGGGGTTTGACAATATTATGTACATACAGTCTGTACATTATGGGGGGTTTGACAATATAATGAACATACAGTCTGTACATTATGGAGGGATTTGACAATATTATGTACATACAGTCTGTACATTAGAGAGGGATTTTACAATATAATGTACATACAGTCTGTACATTAGGGGGATTTGACAATATAATGTACATACAGTCTGTACATTATGGGGGGGTTTGACAATATTATGTACATACAGTCTGTACATTATGGGGGGGTTTGACAATATAATGTACATACAGTCTGTACATTATGGAGGGATTTGACAATATTACGTACACACAGTCTGTACATTATGGGGGGTTTGACAATATAATGTACACACAGTCTGTACATTATGGGGCTGGTTGGGTTAATGGAGCCCACAACAGTGGGTAACATGGCATACAGACAAAACCTGAAGTTGTTGGCAGCAAGTTGAGATGAAGCAATAAAGTCAGCAGCGAGTTTTCGGTGTGTCAAACCTCACGCTGTCCTATGACCAGTTCATACTTGTGATATGTTTGCAGGCCAAGAATATTCCTTAGTGCAAAACTGATTTTTTAAACTACATCTTACCTTCCAGGTAAAGTTCGCGGTGCATGTGAATCTCATGGCACCCGGTTCACACGGTTCTGTTGAATGGCAGCATGCACTAGTCGGCTTTGTGCGGTTGAATCTGAGGTCAGTGGTATTCCTTGAGTGGCTCTTTGGCACACGGCGGGGTGGGGGGAGGGTGCAGGAGCACTGCAGCTTGCATGGAGGCTCGGGGCTGGCAAGGGTGCGTCAGTGGTGAGGTAGGTGGGTTTAGGGAGTGGAGTCTGGGACATGGAGGAGTGGAAGAGGGGTCCAGGGGAGGACAGAGGATGGGGTCAGAGACATGGAGAAGTGATGTGGGAAGGGTCTGGCATCCTGGGTGTCAATGGGTTGGTGGGGGTGGAGACAGGCAGTCAAGGTAATAAAATAAGGGACCTAAAGGATGGTGTCAGTACTGTCCAAATGTGTGTCCATCACAGGGTGTTGGCTGGGAGACTGCTTCCAGGGTTTTGAGATCACCTACAACGATTCAATTACTCCCACTGGGCATGATTTTAGCCAATGTCCTTTTCAATGCAGAGAAGGGAGGGCCCGCTAATTCTGCAAGTTCAGCTATATCCCACAGAGTGGCAAGAATAACACTGGACACTAACATTCAATTAAGAGTGAATGCAAAAACACAACATTGTTTCTTCTACAATAAGAGAAATGGCCCTTACTCCCCTGTAATCATCAATGCGTGCCAAGCATGAGGTGTGTCAGTACATTTAGCTCTCTGACTAAGCTCGTCTCAACAAATAACAATGATGCACACATGAATAAAATAAAGCCAACGTCATATGAAATATTTACAACAGAAATCTCATTTTGAAAAGCGCCTATCCTTGTGTTATGTTAAGTAAGTCTTGTGTTAATGGCAGTCGGGTAGGACAGGAAAGTTCTGGCCATGATGTAGAGTCTCCGTGTATGACCAGGAGATCTTTGTCTTGTGCATCCATACCTGCTGCATTGTCAGCTGACAGTGGGTTTCAACACTGAAGAGCTTCCCCTGCTGTCTGATCGCATGTCAATGGAGCTTTAAATTGAATTGCAATCGTGTGGAATACAGGAGAAAGCGAGCGAGCGGCAGTGGTGCACACTTCCTGCTCCACTGCTGGGAATGATAAGCGGCTGACAAAACCGCCCCCTGCAAGCACCACCCCCCACCCCCACCCACCCCATAAGATCCCAGCCCCCCACCCCAACACACCCCACCCCCACCTCCCCACCCCACTCTCCCCACCCACCCCACCCACCCTCACCACCCCACCCCACCCTCCCCACCCACCCTCACCACCCCATCCCACTCTCCCCACCCCACTCTCCCCACCCCACCTCCCCAACCAACCCCCCCCAACCCACACCAGACACCCCACCACCCCCCCAACTTATTTTCGACCTCCAGATAAAGTGAAAGATGGCTCAGGTGATCACCACCGCGCAGGAGTGAGGAATGGGCCAGACACTCATACGGACTCGAAACATTAACTCTGTCTTTCTCTCCACAAGTGCTGTCAAACCTCCTGAGCGTTTCCAGCAATTTTTGTGTTTGTGTTAGAGGTATACAATGTCAGGGTGAGTCCGGATAGAGAGATGGAATGTCAGGGAAAGTCCGGATAGAGAGTTGGAATGTCAGGGAGTGTCTAGTTAGAGAGATGGAATGTCAGGGAGCGTCCGGTTAGAGAAATGGAATGTCAGGGAGCATCCGGATAGAGAGATGGAATGTAAGGGAGAGTCCGAATAGAGAGATGGAATGTCAGGCAGTCTCTGGATAGAGAGATGGAATGTCAGGGAGAGTCCGGGGATAGAGAGATGGAATGTCAGGGAGAGTCCGAATAGAGAGATGGAATGTCAGGCAGTCTCTGGATAGAGAGATGGAATGTCAGGGAGAGTCCGGGGATAGAGAGATGGAATGTCAGGGAGAGTCCGGGGATAGAGAGATGGAATGTCAGGGAGTCTCTGGAAAGAGAGATGGAATGTCAGGGAGAGTCCGGATAGAGAGATGGAATGTCAGAGAGAGTCCGGATAGAGAGATGGAATGTCAGGGAGTGTCCGGGGATAGAGAGATGGAATGTCAGAGAGTCTCTGGAAAGAGAGATGGAATGTCAGGGAGAGTCCGGATAGAGAGATGGAATGTCAGGGAGAGTCCGGATAGAGAGATGGAATGTCAGGGAGTGTCCGGATAGATAGATGAAATGTCAGGGTGAGTCCAGATAGAGATATGGAATGTCAGGGAGAGTGCGGAAAGAGAGATGGAATGTCAGAGAGTCTCTGGATAGAGAGATGGAATGTCAGGGAGAGTCCGGATAGAGTGATGGAATGTCAGGGAGAGTCCGGATAGAGAGATGGAATGTCAGAGAGTCTCTGGATAGAGATATGGAATGTCAGGGAGAGTCCGGATAGAGCGATGGAATGTCAGGGAGTGTGCGGATAGAGAGATGGAATGTCAGAGAGTCTCTGGATAGAGAGATGGAATGTCAGGGAGAGTCCGGATAGAGAGATGGAATGTCAGGGAGAGTCCGGATAGAGAGATGGAATGTCAGGGAGTGTGCGGATAGAGAGATGGAATGTCAGGGAGTGTGCGGATAGAGAGATGGAATGTCAGAGAGTCTCTGGATAGAGATATGGAATGTCAGGGAGAGTCCGGATAGAGCGATGGAATGTCAGGGAGTGTGCGGATAGAGAGATGGAATGTCAGAGAGTCTCTGGATAGAGAGATGGAATGTCAGGGAGAGTCCGGATAGAGAGATGGAATGTCAGGGAGAGTCCGGATAGAGAGATGGAATGTCAGGGAGTGTGCGGATAGAGAGATGGAATGTCAGGGAGTGTGCGGATAGAGAGATGGAATGTCAGGGAGAGTCCAGATAGAGATATGAAATGTCAGGGTGTATCTGGATAGGGAGATGGAATGTCAGTGAGGACAGAGATAGAAGCAGATTGAATGATAATGTGCAAATAGGAATTGGGATAAATTCATGGGTAAATGTGCGTGGTAAATGCAGTACTTCTGGAAGTTCAGTCACTATTGCAATGTAGGAAATGTAGCAGCCCATTTAAACACAGGAAGCTCCCACAAACAGCAATGTGACATTGACCACTTAGTCTGTTTGTGTGAATGTGATTTAGTGATTGAGATTGAATATCTCTGTTGAACAGATGGCTAAAGTATAGAGCAGAATAACACCAATAGTACCGGTTCAATCCCCATACGGGCTCAGGTAGCTCTTGCGGGCTACCTCCTCGCTTTGGGATTTTTTAACCATTCACCTGAAAGAGCAGACTGCCCTCTGTTTTCATATCTTTCTAAAAAATAAAGCATCTCTGACTGCAGCACTCCCTCATTACGATACTGGAGTGTTAAACAAGGGCTTTATGTTTAAGTCTTGGAGTGGAATTTGAACCCAGAGCTTTCTGTTTCAGAGACCGGAGTGTTACCAGCTGGGCCACAGTTGCAACATAACAGAATTCATGTGTTAACGTTATCTACATCATGCACAGTATACACAGAGGGGTGCCAAATACATATCAACACAATGTTTATGTTTTCTATAGTGTTCACAATATGGACAGGTGTCTGAGTCTCCGTATCTCTCTCTTTCTCTCCCAGTTAGATTGTCTTTCTTAATCTCTCCAATTTGAGATCTCTCAAAACTCTGCTGTATGTGTCTTAACCCACACCAAGTCCCGTTCACCCATCACCCTGTGTTCACGAATCTACATTGGTTCCCAGTTAAACCACGGATCAATTTTAAAATTCTCATCCATGTTTTCAAATCCCTCAATGGCCTTGCCCCTCCCTATCTCTGTCACCTCCTCCAGGCCTACAACCCTCCGAGATATCTGCACTCCTCTAATTCTGTCCACTTGCACATCCCTGATTGGAATCTTTCCCGCCTTCAGCTGCCTGGGTCCTAATCTGAAGAATTGTCCTCCTCTCCGTCTTTTGATCTACCTGTGACAAACAGTCACCTGGCCTAATATCTCTGCAGGTGACTCACACACAAGTTTTAGTTGATAATATTCTGCTGAATCATCTTGGGAAGTTTTACTATATTAAAGGTGCTATATAAATGTAAATTGTTGTTGTCCACATCGTTCTGTTCGCTTTCTCTACCTCTATCTCACATTCGCTCCATCTATTCCTGTGTCAGCCTCCCTCCCACCATTCCCCTGTGTTGCTCTCTTCACTATCCCTCCCTCTGACTGTCTTTCTCTTTCACTCTCTCTCTGTTTCTCTCTCTCTCATAACCTCTCTCTGCCTCTTTCATACTCTCTCGGTCTGAGCCTTGGTCTATTTGCCTCTCTAACACACTTTCTTTCTCACCGTCTCTCTGTTCTTACTCTCTCACTCCCTCTCTCTCCACCTCTCCCGGTTGCAGTGTTTCTCTTACACTCTATCTTCATTTCTCAGTCTCTCTGGCTTTTTCCCTCAGTCTCTCTCTCTCAGGACAGAACATCCCCAGCTCCAGACACTGTTTTGCCTTTAAGCAGCCAGGGCTTTATTTCTGGGGACACTGAGCCTCCCCCTGTTACACAACATTGTCCCCCACTCCCCCACAGTGTGAGCAGCTCACACCCACCCTGACACACTCAGTCTGTTAGTGCAGCTCAATCAAGCCCTGAGAGAGACCAATCAGAATAAAGAGCTGACAGGGATCATCTGTTGCCGGGTAGAGTCTGACAATTCAGGTTTGTTCCAGTGCCACGAGCAGAGGAACAGCCTCTGCCGCCCCCTGTGGAGAAAGGCGGATCTGCAGCGGCTCCTTTCAGCATTGCTGGAGAATGGAGAGACTGGGCAGGGCTGGGAACAATGTCCTCACCGGGAGGGTAACTACTTGTTATGGACTTGATTTTCCAGACAGCTTTCTCAGAAGAAACAGTGAACTTTATTTACAGGGCTTCAGCAGCAGTTACATGCTTCCATCAAGATGCACGAGACACAAACTCCACTCCTAAGGTTCCCCACGCTTCAGGCTGATTCATTCGCACTGTCTCATGATAACACACAGTACAATAAGTCTTAAAGCGACAGTCACTACACTCCTTAAAGCAACAGTCACTATATTCCTTAAAGCGATAGTCACTACATTAAATTGGGCTAAATTGATTTGGCAGATGGAGAGGAACCTGAATGAAGCATCTGAGAGGAAAGAGAGGATTCATAGAGGAATGAGAGAGACAGACAGTGCGAGAATAAAGAATAGTTCAGAACCAGGAGGGTTCAGACAGGGAGGACAATCCAAAGGGGATTAATATAGTATTTAAATATGTTAATACACAGAGAGAAGTAAATAGGTTTGGTAAGCTACAGGCTGAGGGTGTCACATAGGTTTACCGAATCATAGAATCACACAGGACAGAGGGAGGACATTGGGCCCATCAAGCCTGTGCTGGCTCTCTGATAGCCCACGCTGCACCCTGCTGCTGTTCCTCCTTTACCCTGCACATTCACCCAACAATTTATCCCAATTCCTATTAGGAAGCTATCATTTAATCTGCTTCCATCTCTGTCCGCACACACCCTGATATTCCATCTCCCTATCCAGATACTCCCTGATATTCCATCTCCCTATCCAGTTACTACCTGACATTCCATCTCTCTATCCAGATACTCCCTGACATTCCATCTCTCTATCCACATACTCCCTGACATTCCATCTCTCTATCCAAATACTCCCTGACATTCCAACTCTCCATTCGGACTCTCCCTGACATTCCGTCTCTCAATCCAGACACTCACTGACATTCCATTTCTCTATCCAGATACTCTCTGACATTCCATCTATATATCCAGACACGCCCTGACATTCCATCTCTCTATCCGGAGACTCCCTGACATTCCATCTCTCTATCCGGAGACTTCCTGACATTCCATCTCTCAATCCTGATACTCCCTGACATTCCATCTCTCAATGCGGATACTCCATGATATTCCATCTCTCTAACCGGAGACTCCCTGACATTCCATCGGTCTATCCAGATACTCCCTGACATTCCATCACACTATTCAGATACTCCCTGACATTCCATCTCTCTATCCAGATACTCCCTGACATTCCATCACACTATTTAGATACTCCCTGACATTCCATCTTTCTATCCAGGGCACCCTGACATGTCATCTCTCAAGCCGGACATTCCCTGACATTCCATCTCTCTTTCCAGAGTCTCCCTGACATTCCATCTCCCTATCCAGATGCTCTCTGACATGTCATCTCTCTATCCGGACATTCCCTGACATTATATCTCTATCCGGAGACTCCCTGACATTCCATCTTTCTATTCGGATACTCCCTGACATTCCATCTCTCTATCCGGACACCTCCCTAACATTCCATCTCTCTATCCGGACACCTCCCGACATTCCACCTCCCTATCCGGACTCTCCCTGACGTAACACCTGTCTATCCGGAGTATGCCATACATTCCATTATCCTCTCCGGACCATTACTGAAGTTCCATCTCAGACATCGCAGTACAGAACACTGTTTAAGATGGAGGGAGTAGGAGTAAATGCTGTGCAGTGAGTGTCTAATATTGGGTGAGATGTCGAATATACAATAGAACTGGAATGCTGAATGTACAGTGTGTCTGTATGTTAGATAGTATGTATTGTGCACAGGAACACAGTGACATAAAGAACATACATCATTAGGAAAGAATGTTTGACAACCCCTTCCACAATCCCAGCGTTCCCCAAAGCGTTGGACTGGCAATCACAGCCTTGTGGAAGTTTCGTCACTATTACAATGTAGGAGATGTAGCAGCTCATTTATACACAGGAAGCTCCCACAAACAGCAATGTGACATTGACCAGTTAGTCTTTTTGTTGAATGTGATTGCGTTTGAATATCTCTGTTGACTGGACAGTTCGAGTATAATGCAGAATAAGACCAACTGCACAGGTTTAATCCCCATTTGGGCCCAGGTAACTCTTGAGGCCTACCTCCTCACTTTGGGGCTTGTTAAACATTCACATGAAAGAGAAGATGTGGCTGCCATTTTTCTCTTTTTCACTATCCCTCCCTCTGACTGTCTTTCTCTTTCACTCTCTCTCTGTTTCTCTCTCTCTCATAACCTCTCTCCGCCTCTTTCATACTCTCTCGGTCTGAGCCTTGGTCTATTTGCCTCTCTAACACACTTTCTTTCTCACCGTCTCTCTGCTCTTACTCTCTCACTCCCTCTCTCTCCACCTCTCCCGGTTGCAGTGTTTCTCTTACACTCTATCTTCATTTCTCAGTCTCTCTGGCTTTTTCCCTCAGTCTCTCTCTCTCAGGACAGAACATCCCCAGCTCCAGACACTGTTTTGCCTTTAAGGAGCCAGGGCTTTATTTCTGGGGACATTGATCCTCCTCCTGTCCCCCTGTTGCACAACATTGTTCCCCCCTCCCCCACAGTGTGAGCAGCTCACACCCACCCTGACACACACAGTCTGTTGGTTCAGCTCAATCCAGCCCTGAGAGAGACCAATCAGAATAAAGAGCTGACAGGGATCATCTGTTGCCGGGTAGAGTCTGACAATTCAGGTTTGTTCCAGTGCCACGAGCAGAGGAACAGCCTCTGCCGCCCCCTGTGGAGGAAGGAGGATCTGCAGCGGCTCCTTTCAGCATTGCTGGAGAATGGAGGGACTGGGCAGGGCTGGGAACAACGTCCTCACCGGGAGGGTAACTACTTGTTATGGACTTGATTTTCCAGACAGCTTTCTCAGAAGAAACAGTGAACTTTATTTACAGGGCTTCAGCAGCAGTTACATGCTTCCATCAAGATGCACGAGACACAAACTCCACTCCTAAGGTTCCCCACGCTTCAGGCTGATTCATTCGCACTGTCTCATGATAACACACAGTACAATAAGTCTTAAAGCTACAGTCATTACTTTCCTTAAAGCTATAGTCACTACATTCCTTAAAGCTACAGTCACTACGTTAAATTGGGCTAAATTGACTTGGCAGATGGAGAGGAACCCGAATGAAGCATCTGAGAGGAAAAAGAGGATTCATAGAGGAGTGAGAGAGACAGACAGTGCGAGAATAATGAATAGTTCAGAAATAGTTGGGATCAGACAGGGAGGACAATACAAAGGAGATTAATATAGTATTTAGATATGTTAATACACAGAGAGAAGTAAATAGCTTTGGTGTGATGCACGCTGAGGGTGTCATTTAGGTTTACCGAATCATAGAATCACACAGGACAGAGGGAGGACATTGGGCCCATCAAGCCTGTACTGGCTCTCTGGTAGCCCACGCTGCACCCTGCTGCTGTTCCTCCTTTACCCTGCACATTCACCCAACAATTTATCCCAATTCCTATCTGGAAGCTATCATTCAATCTGCTTCTATCTCTGTCCGCACACTCACTGAGATTCCATCTCTCTATCCAAATACTCCCTGACATTCCATCTCTCTATCCAAATACTCCCTGAGATTCCATTTCCCTATCCAGATACTCCCTGACATTCCAACTCTCTATCCAGATACTCCCTGACATTCCAACTCTCCATTCGGACTCTCCCAGACATTCCATTTCTATCCAGACACTCCCTACAATTCCGTCTCTCTGTCCAGACACTCCCTGACATTCCATCTCTCGATCCAGATACTCCCTGACATTCCATCTCTCTTATCCAGATGCTCTCTGATATTCCGTCTCTCTATCCAGACATCCCTTAAAATCCATCTCTCTATCCAGATATCCTCTGACGTTCCATCTCTCTATCCAAATACTCCCTGACATTCCAACTCTCCATTGGGACTCTCCCTGACATTCCATCTCTCTATACAGACACTCCCTACAATTCCGTCTCTCTATCCAGACACTCCCTGACATTCCATCTTTCTATCCAGACACTCCCTGACATTCCATCACTCAATCCAGATACTCCCTGACATTCCATTGCTCTATCCAGTTACTCCCTGACATTCCATCTCTCTATCCGGAGATTCCGTGACATTCCATCTCCCTATCCGGAGACTCCCTGACATTCCATCTCTCTATCCAGATACTCCATGACTTTCCATCTCTCTATCCGGACTCTCCCTGATATTCCATCTCTCTATCCGGATTCTCCCTGACATTCCATCTCTCTATCCGGAGACTCCCTGACAGTCCATCTCTCTATCCGGAGACTCCTTGATATTCCATCTCTCTATCTGGATACTCCCTGATATTCCATCTCTCTATCCGGAGACTCCCTGACATTCCATTACTCAATCCAGATATTCCCTGACATTCCATCTCTCTATCCAGATACTCCCTCGCATTCCATCTTTCTATATAGACACTCTCTCACTTTACATCTCTCTATCTGGACTCTCCCTGACATTCCTTCTCTCTATCCAGATACTCCCTGACATTCCACCTCTCTATCCGGAGACTCGCTGACATTGCATCTCTTTATTTAGAGACTCCCTGACATTCCATCTCCCTATCCAGATACTCACTGACATTCCATCTCTCTATCCGGAGACACCCTGACACTCCATCTATCTATCCAGACATTCCATCTCTCTTTCCACACATTCCCTGACATTCCATCTCTCTATCCGGATACTCCCTGACATGTCATCTCTTAATCCGGACATTCCCTGACATTCCATGTCTCTATCCGGTGACTCCCTGACATTCCATCTCTCTATCGGGAGACTCCCTGACATTCCATCGCTCTATCCAGATACTCCCTGACATTCCATCAGTCTATCCAGATACGCCCTGACATTCCATCTCTCTATCCAGATACTCTCTCACTTTCCACCTTTCTATCTAGACACTCCCTCACATTCCATCTCTCTCTCTGGACTCTCCCTGACATTCCATCTCTCTATCTGGACTCTCCATCACATTCCTTCTCTCTATCCAGATAATCCCTGACATTCCATCTTTCTATATAGACACTCCCACACATTCCATCTCTCTGTCCGGATACACCCTGACATTCCATCTCACTATCCAGATACTCCCTGACATTCCATCTCTCTCTCCAGATACGCCCTGACATTCCATCTCTTTATCTGGATACACCCTGACATTCCATCTCTCTATCCGGACACCTCCTGACATTCCATCTCCCTATCTGGACTCTCCCTGATGTAACACCTGTCTATCCGGAGTATGCCATACATTTCATTATCCTCTCCGGACCATTACTGAAGTTCCATCTCAGACATCGCAGTACAGAACACTGTTTAAGATCTAGGGAGTAGGAGTAAATGCTATGCAGTGAGTGTCTAATATTGGGTTATATGTCGAATATACAATAGAACTGGAATGCTGAATGTACAGTGTGTCAGTATGTTAGATAGTATGTATTGTGCACACGAACACAGTGACATACAGAACATACATCATTAGAAAAGAATGTTTGACAATTCCTTCCACAATCCCAGCGTTCCCCAAAGCGTTGGACAGCCAATCACAGCCTTGTGGAAGTTCAGTCACTATTACAATGTAGGAGATGTAGCAGCCCATTTACACACAGGAAGCTCCCACAAACAGCAATGTGACAATGACCAGTTAGTCTGTTTGTTGAATGTGATTGAGTTTGAATATCTCTGTTGACTAGATAGTTCGAGTATAATGCAGAATAAGACCAACTGCACAGGTTTAATCCCCATTTGGGCCCAGGTAACTCTTGAGGCCTACCTCGTCTCTTTGGGGCTTGTTAAACATTCACATGAAAGAGATGTGGCTGCCATTTTTCTCTTTTTCTCTATCCCTCCCTCTGACTGTCTTTCTCTTTCACTCTCTCTCTGTTTCTCTCTCTCTCATAACCTCTCTCCGCCTCTTTCACACTCTCTCGGTCTGAGCCTTGGTCTATTTGCCTCTCTAACACACTTTCTTTCTCACCGTCTCTCTGCTCTTACTCTCTCACTCCCTCTCTCTCCACCTCTCCCGGTTGCAGTGTTTCTCTTACACTCTATCTTCATTTCTCAGTCTCTCTGGCTTTTTCCCTCAGTCTCTCTCTCTCAGGACAGAACATCCCCAGCTCCAGACACTGTTTTGCCTTTAAGCAGCCAGGGCTTTATTTCTGGGGACATTGAGCCTCCTCCTGTCCCCCTGTTACACAACATTGTTCCCCCCTCCCCCACAGTGTGAGCAGCTCACACCCACCCTGACACACTCAGTCTGTTGGTTCAGCTCAATCCAGCCCAGAGAGTGACCAATCAGAATAAAGAGCTGACAGGGATCATCTGTTGCCGGGTAGAGTCTGACAATTCAGGTTTGTTCCAGTGCCACGAGCAGAGGAACAGCCTCTGCCGCCCCCTGTGGAGAAAGGCGGATCTGCAGCGGCTCCTTTCAGCATTGCTGGAGAATGGAGAGACTGGGCAGGGCTGGGAACAATGTCCTCACCGGGAGGGTAACTACTTGTTATGGACTTGATTTTCCAGACAGCTTTCTCAGAAGAAACAGTGAACTTTATTTACAGGGCTTCAGCAGCAGTTACATGCTTCCATCAAGATGCACGAGACACAAACTCCACTCCTAAGGTTCCCCACGCTTCAGGCTGATTCATTCGCACTGTCTCATGATAACACACAGTACAATAAGTCTTAAAGCTACAGTCACTTCACTCCTTAAAGCGACAGTCACTATATTCCTTAAAGCTACAGTCACTACATTCCTTAAAGCTACAGTCACTACATTCCTTAAAGCTACAGTCACTACATTCCTTAAAGCTACAGTTACTACACTACATTGAGCTAAATTGATTTGGCAGAGGGAGAGGAACCCGAATGAAGCATCTGAGAGGAGAAACAGGATTCACAGAGGAGTGACAGAATAATGAATAGTTCAGAATAAGAGGGATGAGACAGGGAGGACAATCCAAGGCAGATTAAGAAAGTTTTTATATATGTAAATACACAAAGAGCAGTAAATAGGTTCGGTGAGCTAGATGCTGAGGTTGTTACATAGGATTACCGAAAAATAGAATCTCACTGGACAGAGGGAGGACATTGGGCCCATCCAGCCTGTGCTGGCTCTTTGATAGCCCACTCCGCACTCTGCTGCTGTCCCTCCTTTACCATACACATTCACCCAACAATTTATCTCAATTCCTATTTGGAAGCTATCATTCAATCTGCTTCTATCTCTGTCCGCACACTCCCTGATATTCCATCTCCCTATCCTGACACTCCCTGACATTCCATCTCTCTATCCAGAGATTCCCTGACATTCCATCTCTCTATCCAGATACTCCCTGACATTCCAACTCTGTATTCGGACTCTCGCTGACATTCCGTGTCTCTATCCAGACGCTCCCTGACATTCCATCTCTCTATGCAGATACTGCCTGACATTCCATCTCTCTAACCGGACACTCCCTGACATTCCATCTCATTATCCGGATACTCCCTGACATTCCTTCTCTCTATCCGGAGGCTCCCTGATATTCCATCTTTCTATCCATATACTCCCTCATATTCCATCTCTCTATCCGGAGATTCCCTCACATTCCATCACTCTATCCAGATACTCCCTGACATTTCATCTATCTATCCAGATACTCCCTCAAATTCCATCTTTCTATTCAGACACTCCCTGACATTTCGTCTCTCTATCCGGACACCTCCTGACATTCCATCTCTCTATTCGGACAGCTCCTGACATTCCATCTCTCGAATCGGACACTTCTGGAAATTCCATCTCTCTATCCGGACACCTCCAGACATTCAATCCGTGTATCCAGACACTTCCGAACATTCCCTCTCTCTATCCAGACACCTCCCGACATTCCATCTCTCTATCCGGACTCTCCCTGACATTCCATCTCTCTATCTGGACGCCTCCTGACGTTCCATCTCTCTATCCGGACACTCCCTGACATTCCAGCTCTCTATCCGGAATCTCCCTGACATTCCATCTCTCTATCCGGACACCTCCTGACATTCAATCTCTCTATCCGGACACTTATGGACATTGCATATCTCTACCAGGACAACTCCCGACATTCCTCTCTCTATCCGGACAGCTCCTGACATTCCATCTCTCGATCCAGACACTCCTTGAAATTCCATCTCTCGATCCGGACACTCGACATTCCATCTCTCTATCCGGACACCTCCTGATGTTCCATCTCTCTATCTGGACACCTCCCGTCATTCCACCTCTCTATCCGAACACTTCCTAATATTCGATCTCTCTTTCTGGACGGCTCCTGACATTCCATCTCTTTATCCAGACATCTCCCGACATTCCATCTCTATCCGGACAGCTCATGACAATCCATCTCTCTATCCGGACACCTGCCAACATTCCATCTCTCTATCTGGACACCTTCTGACATTCCATCTATCTATCCGGAGACTCCCTGACATTCCATCGCTCTATCCAGATACTCCTTGACAATCCATCTCTCTATCCAGATACTCCCTCACATTCCATCTCTCTATCTAGACACTCCCTCACATTCCATCTATCTGGACTCTCCCTGACATTCCATCTCGCTATATGGACTCTCCCTGACATTCCTTCCCTCTACCCAGATACTTCCTGATATTCCATCCCTCTATCCGGAGACCCTCTGATATTCCATCTATCTATCCAGAATTACATCTCTCTTTCCACACATTCCCTGACATTCCATCTCTCTATCCGGATACTCCCTGACATGTCATCTCTCTATCCGGACATTCCCTGACATTCCTTCTCGCTGTCCGGAGACTCCCTGACATTCCGTGTTTCTATTCGGATACTCCCTGACATTCCATGTCTCTATCCAGACACCTCCCTGACATTCCATCTCTCTATCCGGACACCGCCTGACGTTCCATCTCCCTATCCGGACTCTCCCTGATGTAACACCTGTCTATCCGGAGTATGCCATAGATTACATTATCCTCTCCGGACCATTACTGAAGTTCCATCTCAGACATCGCAGTACAGAACACTGTTTAAGATCTAGAGAGTGGGAGTAAAACCTGTGCAGTGAGTGTCGAATATTGGATTATATGTCGAATATACAATAGAACTGGAATGCTGAACGTACAGTGTGTCTGTATGTTAGATAGTATGTATTGTGCACACGAACACAGTGACATTCAAAACATACATCATTAGGAAAGAATGTTTGACAACCCCTTACACAATCCCAGCGTTCCCCAAAGTGTTGGACAGCCAATCACAGCCTTGTGGAAGTTCAGTCACTATTACAATGTAGGAAATGTAGCAGCCCATTTACACACAGGAAGCTCCCACAAACAGCAATGTGACATTGACCAGTTAGTCTGTTTGTTGAATGTGATTGCGTTTGAATATCTCTGTTGACTACATAGTTCGAGTATAATGCAGAATAAGACCAACTGCACAGGTGTAATCCACATTTGGGCCCAGGTAACTCTTGAGGCCTACCTCGTCTCTTTTGGGCTTGTTAAACATTCACATGAAAGAGAAGATGTGGCTGCCATTTTTCTCTTTTTCACTATCCCTCCCTCTGACTGTCTTTCTCTTTCACTCTCTCTCAGTTTCTCTCTCTCTCATAACCTCTCTCCGCCTCTTTCACACTCTCTCGGTCTGAGCCTTGGTCTATTTGCCTCTCTAACACACTTTCTTTCTCACCGTCTCTCTGCTCTTACTCTCTCACTCCCTCTCTCTCCACCTCTCCCGGTTGCAGTGTTTCTCTTACACTCTATCTTCATTTCTCAGTCTCTCTGGCTTTTTCCCTCAGTCTCTCTCTCTCAGGACAGAACATCCCCAGCTCCAGACACTGTTTTTCCTTTAAGCAGCCAGGGCTTTATTTCTGGGGACATTGAGCCTCCTCCTGTCCCCCTGTTACACAACATTGTCCCCCCCTCCCCCACAGTGTGAGCAGCTCACACCCACCCTGACACACTCAGTCTGTTAGTGCATCTCCATCCAGCCCTGAGAGAGACCAATCAGAATAAAGAGCTGACAGGGATCATCTGTTGCCGGGTAGATTCTGACAATTCAGGTTTGTTCCAGTGCCACGAGCAGAGGAACAGCCTCTGCCGCCCCCTGTGGAGGAAGGAGGATTGCAGCGGCTCCTTTCAGCATTGCTGGAGAATGGAGAGACTGGGCAGGGCTGGGAACAATGTCCTCACCGGGAGGGTAACTACTTGTTATGGACTTGATTTTCCAGACAGCTTTCTCAGAAGAAACAGTGAACTTTATTTACAGGGCTTCAGCAGCAGTTACATGCTGCCATCAAGATGCCCGAGACACAAACTCCACTCCTAATGTTCCCCACGCTTCAGGCTGATTCATTCGCACTGTCTCATGATACCACACAGTACAATAAGTCTTAAAGCGATAGTCACTACATTCCTTAAAGCGACTGTCACTACATTCCTTAAAGCTACAGACACTACATTAAATTGGGCTAAATTGATTTGGCAGATGGAGAGGAACCCAAATGATGCATCTGAGAGGAAAGAGAGGATTCATAGAGGAGTGAGAGAGACAGACAGTGCGAGAATAAAGAATAGTTCAGAAATAGGAGGGATCAGACAGGGAGGACAATACAAAGGAGTTTAATATAGTATTTAGATATGTTAATACACAGAGAGAAGTAAATAGGTTTGGTGAGCTACAGGCTGAGGGTGTCACATAGGTTTACCGAATCATAGAATCACACAGGACAGAGGGAGGACATTGGGCCCATCAAGCCTGTGCTGGCTCTCTGATAGCCCACGCTGCACCCTGCTGCTGTTCCTCCTTTACCCTGCACATTCACCCAACAATTTATCCCAATTCCTATTAGGAAACTATCATTCAATCTGCTTCTATCTCTGTCCGCACACTCCCTGATATTCCATCTCCCTATCCTGACACTCCCTGACATTCCATCTCTCTATCCAGAGATTCCCTGACATTCCATCTCTCTATCCAGATACTCCCTGACATTCCAACTCTGTATTCAGACTCTCCCTGACATTCCATCTCTATCCAGACACTCCCTACAAATCCGTCTCTCTATGCAGACACTCCCTGACATTCCATCTCTCTTATCCAGATACTCTCTGATATTCCATCTCTCTATCCAGACACTCCCTGACATTCCATCTCTCGATCCAAATACTCCCTGACATTCCAACTCTCCATTCGGACTCTCCCTGACATTCCGTTTCCCTATCCAGACACTCCCTGACATTCCATCTCTCGATCCAGATACACCCTCACATTCCATTGCTCCATCCAGATATCCTCTGACGTTCTTCATTTCTCAGCCTCTCTGGCTTTTTCCCTCAGTCTCTCTCTCTCAGGACTGAACATCCCCAGCTCCAGACACTGCTTTGCCTTTAAGCAGCCAGGGCTTTATTTCTGGGGACATTGAGCTTCCCCCATACCCCCTGTTACACAACATTGTCCCCCCTCCCCCACAGTGTGAGCAGCTCACACCCACCCTGACACACTCAGTCTGTTGGTTCAGCTCAATCCAGCCCTGAGAGAGACCAATCAGAATAAAGAGCTGACAGGGATCATCTGTTGCCGGGTAGAGTCTGACAATTCAGGTTTGTTCCAGTACCACGAGCAGAGGAACAGCCTCTGCCGCCCCCTGTGGAGGAAGGAGGATCTGCAGCGGCTCCTTTCAGCATTGCTGGAGAATGGAGAGACTGGGCAGGGCTGGGAACAATGTCCTCACCGGGAGGATAACTACTTGTTATGGACTTGATTTTCCAGACAGCTTTCTCAGAAGAAACAGTGAACTTTATTTACAGGGCTTCAGCAGCAGTTACATGCTTCCATCAAGATGCCCGAGACACAAACTCCACTCCTAAGGTTCCCCACGCTTCAGGCTGATTCATTCGCACTGTCTCATGATACCACACAGTACAATAAGTCTTAAAGCGACAGTCACTACACTCCTTAAAGCGACAGTCACTGTATTCTAGCTACAGTTACTACACTAAATTGAGCTAAATTGATTTGGCAGAGGGACAGGAACCCGAATGAAGCATCTGAGAGGAGAAACAGGATTCACAGAGGAATGAGAGCGACAGACAGTGCGAGAATAATGAATAGTTCAGAAATAAGAGGGATGAGACAGGGAGGACAATCCAAGGCAGATCACCTGCACATTTACCCAACAATTTATCTCAATTCCTATTTGGAAGCTATCATTCAATCTGCTTCTATCTCTGTCCACACACTCACTGACATTCCATCTCCCTATCCAGATACTACCTGACATTCCATCTCTCTATCCAGATACCACCTGACATTCCAACTCTCTATCCAGACGCTTCCTGACATTCCATCTCCCTATCCAGATACTACCTGACGTTCCATCTCTCGATCCAGATACCACCTGACATTCCAACTCTCTATCCAGACACTCCCTGACATTGCATCTCTCTATCCAGACACTCCCTGACATTGCATCTCTCTATCCAGATACTCCCAATAACATTCCATCTCTCTATCCAGATACACCCTGACATTCCATCTCTATATCTGGACTCTCCCTGATATTCCATCTCTCTACCCGGACTCTCCATGACATTCCATCTCTCTATCCGGACTCTCTCTGGCATTCCATCTCTCTATGCAGATCGTCCCTGACATTCCATCTCTCTACCCGGAGACTCCCTGACATTCCATCTCTCTATCCAGATACTCCCTGACATTGCAACTCTCTATCCAGAGAATACCTAACATTCCATCTCTCTATCCAGATAGTCCCTGACATTCCATCTCTCTCTCCAGATACTCCCTCACATTCCATCTCTCTATCCAGAGATTCCCTCACATTCCATCTCTCTATCCAGAGATTCCATGACATTCCATTTCCCTATCCTGATACTCCCTGATATATTCCATCTCTCAATCCAGATACCACCTGACATTCCATCTCTCTATCCAGATACTCCCTGACATTCCATAACTCTATCCAGACACTCCCTGACATTCCATCTCTCTATCAAGATACTCCCTGACATTCCATCTCTATATCCGGACTGTCCCTGATATTCCATCTCTCTACCTGGACTCTCAATGACATTCCATCTCTCTATCCGCACTCTCCCTGACATTCCATCTCTCTATCCAGACACTTCCTGACATTCCATCTCTCTATCCAGATACTCCCTGACATTTCATCTCTCTATCCAGACTCTCCCTGACATTTCATCTCTATATCCGGACTCTCCCTGACATTTCATCTCTCTATCCGGACTCTCCCTGACGTTGCATCTCACTATCCAGAGACTCCCTGACATTCCATCTCTCTATCCGGACTCTCCCTGACATTCCATCTCTCTATCCGAACTCTCCCTGACATTTCATCTCTCTATCTGGACACTCCCTGACATTGCATCTCTCTATCCAGAGACTCCCTGACATTCCATCTCTCTATCCGGTCACCTCCCTGACCTTCCATCTCTCTATCCAGACACCTCCTCACATTCCATCTCTCTATCCAGAGACTCCCTGACATTCCATCTCTCTATACGGTCACCTCCCTGACATTCCAACTCTCTATCTGGGCACCTCCTGACATTTCATCTACATTCTCAGAAGAAACAGTGAACTTTATTTACAGGGCTTCAGCAGCAGTTACATGCTTCCATCAAGGTGCACGAGACACAAACTCCACTCCTAAGGTTCCCCATGCTTCAGGCTGATTCATTCGCACTGTCTCATGATACCACACAGTACAATAAGTCTTAAAGCTACAGTCACTACATTCCTTAAAGTGACAGTCACTACATTCCTTAAAGCTACAGTTACTACACAAGTGCCGCAGGGCGATGGGCTAAATTAATTTGGCAGAGGGAGAGGAACCCAAATGAAGCATCTGAGAGGAGGAACAGGATTCGTAGAGGAAGGATAGTTCAGAAATAAGAGGGATCAGACATGGACGACAATCCAAGGCAGATTAAGATAGTTTTTAAATATGTAAATACACAGAGAGCAGTGAATAGGTTCGGTGAGCTAGAGGCTGAGGGTGTCACATAGGATTACCGAATCATAGAATGACACAGGACAGAGGGAGGACATTGTGCCCATCAAGCCTCTGCTGGTTCTTTGTTAGCCCACTCCGCACTCTGCTGCTATTTCTACTTTCCCCTGCACATTTACCCATGAATTTATCCCAATTCCCATTTGAACATGATCATTCAATCTGCTTCTATCTCTGTCCACACACTCACTGACATTCCATGTCTCTATCCAGACACTCCCTGACTTCCATCTCTCTATCCAGATACTCCTGACATTCCATCTCTCTATCCAGATACTCCTGACATCCAATTTATCTATTCGGACTCTACCTGACATTTCATCTTTCTATCCGGACGTTGCTGATATTCGTTCTCTCTATCCACAATCTCTGGGCATTTCATCTCTCTATGCAGATACTCCCTGTTATCTCTCTATCCGAACACATCCTGATATTCCACCCCACTACCTGGACTCTCCCTTACATTGTATCTCTCTATTCAGACACCTTCCTGACAATCCATCTCTCTATCTGGACACCTTCCTGACATTGCATCTCTCCATCCGGACTCTCCCTGACGTTACAATTCTCTATCCGGAGTCTACTTCAGATTCCATTTTCCTGTCCGGACCCTTTCTGAAGTTCCATCTCAGACATCGCTGCACAAAACACTGTTCAACACCTACAGAGCAGGAGAAAAACCTGTGCAGTGAGTGTCTAATATTGGATTATATGTCGAATGTACAATAGAACCGGAATACTGAATGTACAGTGTGTCTGTATGTTAGATAGTATGTATTGTGCACACGAACACAGTGACATACAGAACATACATCATTAGGAAAGAATGTTTGACAACCCCTTACACAATCCCAGCATTCCCCAAAGCGTTGGACAGCCAATCACATCCGTGTGTAAGTTCAGTCACTATTGCAATGTAGGAAATGTAGCAGTCAATTTATACACAGGAAGCTCCCACAAACAGCAATGTGACATTGACCACTTAGTCTGTTTGTGTGAATGTGATTTAGTGATTGAGACTGAATATCTCTGTTGAACAGATGGCTAAAATATAGAGCAGAATAACACCAATAGTACCAGTTCAATCCCCATACGGGCTCAGGTAGCTCTTGCGGGCTACCTCCACACTGTGATTTTTTAACCATTCACCTGAAAGAGCAGACTGCCCTCTGTTTTCATATCTTTCTAAAAAATAAAGCATCTCTGACTGCAGCACTCCCTCATTACGATACTGGAGTGTTCAACAAGGGCTTTATGTCTTGGAGTGGAATTTGAACCCAGAGCTTCCTGTTTCAGAGACTGGAGTGTTACCAGCTGGGCCACAGTTGCAACATAACAGAATTCATGTGTTAACGTTATCTACATCATGCACAGTATACACAGAGGGGTGCCAAATACATATCAACACAATGTTTATGTTTTCTATAGTGTTCACAATATGGACAGGTGTCTGAGTCTCCGTATCTCTCTCTTTCTCTCCCAGTTAGATTGTCTTTCTTAATCTCTCCAATTTGAGATCTCTCAAAACTCTGCTGTATGTGTCTTAACCCACACCAAGTCCCGTTCTCCCATCACCCTGTGTTCACGGATCTACATTGGTTCCCAGTTAAACCACGGATCAATTTTAAAATTCTCATCCATGTTTTCAAATCCCTCAATGGCCTTGCCCCTCCCTATCTCTGTCACCTCCTCCAGGCCCAGAACCGTCAGAGATCTCTGCACTTCTCTAATTCTGTCTACTTGCACATCCCTGATTGGAATCTTTCCCGCCTTCAGCTGCCTGGGTCCTAATTTCAGGACTTCTCCCCCTCCCCATCTTTTGATCTACCTCTGATAAAGAGTCACCTGGCCTAATATCTCTGCAGGTGACTCACTGTCAAATTTTAGTTGATAATAGTCTTCTGAATCATCTTGGGAAGTTTTACTATATTAAAGGTGCTATATAAATGTAAATTGTTGTTGTCCTCATCGTTCAGTTCGCTTTCTCTACCTCTATCTCACATTCGCTCCATCTATTCCTGTATTAGCCTCCCTCCCACCATTCCCCTGTGTTGCTCCCTTTTTCTCTATCCCTCTCTCTGACTGTCTTTCTCTTTCACACTCTCTCTCAGTTTCTCTCTCTCATAACCTCTCTCTGCCTCTTTCACACTCTCTCGGTCTGAGCCTTGGTCTATTTGCCTCTCTAACACACTTTCTTTCTCACTGTCTCTCTGCTCTTACTCTCTCACTCCCTCTCTCTCCACCTCTCTCTGTTGCAGTTTTTCTCTTACACTCTATCTTCATTTCTCAGTCTCTCTGGCTTTTTACCTCAGTCTCTCTCTCTCTCCCTCAGTACAGAACATCCCCAGCATTCCATCTCTCTATCCAGATACTCCCTGACATTCCATCTCTCTATCCAGATACTCCCTCACATTCCATCGCTCTATCCAGATACTCCCTCACATTCCATCTCTCTATCCAGACACTCCCTGACATTCCATCGCTCTAACCAGATACTCCCTGACATTCCATCACTCTATCCAGATGCTACCTGACATTCCATCTCTCTATCTAGATACTCCCTCACATTCCATCTTTCTATCTTGACACTCTCTCACATTCCATCTCCCTATCAGGACTCTCCCTGACATTCCATCTCTGTATATGCACTCTCCCTGATATTCCATCTCTATATCCGGATACATCCTGACATTCCATCTATCTATCCAGAAATTCCATCTCTCTTTCCACACATTCACTGACATTCCATCTGTCTATCCGGATACTCCCTGACATGTCATCTCTCAATCCGGACATTCCTTGACATTCCGTCTCTCTATCCGGAACCTCCCTGACATTCCATCTCTCTATCCGGAATCTCCCTGACATTCCATCTATCTATCCAGACCTCCCTAACATTCCATCTCTCTATCCAGATACAACCTGATATTCCATCACTATATATCCAGATACTCCCTGACATTCCATTTCTCTATCCGGAGACTCCCTGACATTCCATCTTTCTATTCGGATACTCCCTGACATTCCATCTCTCTATCCGGACACCTCCCTGACGTTCCATCTCCCTATCTGGACTCTCCCAGACGTAACACCTGTCTATCCGGAGTATGCCATAGATTACATTATCCTCTCCGGACCATTACGGAAGTTCCATCTCAGACATCGCAGTACAGAACACTGTTCAGTATCTAGAGAGTAGGAGTAAAACCTGTGCAGTGAGTGTCTAATATTGGGTTATATGTCGAATATACAATAGAACTGGAATGCTGAATGTACAGTGTGTCTGTATGTTAGATAGTATGTATTGTGCACACGAACACAGTGACATACAGAACATACATCATTAGGAAAGAATGTTTGACAACCCCTTACACAATCCCAGCGTTCCCCAAAGTGTTGGACAGCCAATCACATCCTTGTGGAAGTTCAGTCACTATTACAATGTAGGAAAAGTAACAGCCCATTTATACACAGGAAGCTCCCACAAACAGCAATGTGACAATGACCAGTTAGTCTGTTTGTTGAATGTGATTGAATTTGAATATCTCTGTTGACTACATAGTTCGATTATAATGAAGAATAAGAACAACTGCACAGGTGTAATCCACATTTGGGCCCAAGTAACTCTTGAGGCCTACCTCCTCCATCCAGACACTCCCTGACATTCCATCTCTCCATCCAGAGAATCCCTGACATTCCATCTCTCTATCCGGACACTCCCTAACATTCCATCCCTCTATGCGGAGACTCCCTGAGAGTCCATCTCTCTATCCGGAGACTCCCTCATATTCCATCTCTCTATCCGGATACTCCCTGATATTCCATCTCTCTATCCGGAGACTGCCTGACATTCCGTCGCTCTATTCATATACTCCCTGACATTCTATCTCTCTATCCAAATACTCCCTCACATTCCAACTTTCTATCTAGACAGTCCCTCACATTCCATCTCTCTATCAGGACTTTCCCTGACATTCCATCTCTCTATCCGGACACTACCTGACATTCCATCCCTCTATCAGGACTCTCCCTCACACTCCATCTCTCTATCCGGACTCTCCCTGACATTCCATCTCTCTATCTGGACACCTCCTGACATTCCATCTCCCTATCCGGACTCTCCATGACGTAACACCTGTCTATCCGGAGTATGCCATACATTTCATTATCCTCTCCGGACCATTACTGAAGTTTCATCTCAGACATCGTAGAACGGAACACTGTTTAAGATCTAGACAGTGGGAGTAAAACCTGTACAGTGGGTGTCTAATGTTGGATTATATGTCGAATATACAATAGAACTGGAATGCTGAATGTACAGTGTGTCTGTATGTTAGATAGTATGTATTGTGCACACGAACACAGTGACATACAGAACATACATCATTAGGAAAGAATGTTTGACAACCCCTTCCACAATCCCAGCGTTCCCCAAAGCGTTGGACAGCCAATCACAGCCTTGTGGAAGTTTCGTCACTATTACAATGTAGGAGATGTAGCAGCCCATTTATACACAGGAAGCTCCCACAAACAGCAATGTGACATTGACCAGTTAGTCTGTTTGTTGAATGTGATTGAGTTTGAATATCTCTGTTGACTAGATAGTTCGAGTATAATGCAGAATAAGACCAACTGCACAGGTTTAATCCCCATTTGGGCCCAGGTAACTCTTGAGGCCTATCTCCTCACTTCAGGGCTTGTTAAACATTCACATGAAAGAGATGTGGCTGCCATTTTTCTCTTTTTCTCTATCCCTCCCTCTGACTGTCTTTCTCTTTCACTCTCTCTCTGTTTCTCTCTCTCTCATAACCTCTCTCCGCCTCTTTCACACTCTCTCGGTCTGAGCCTTGGTCTATTTGCCTCTCTAACACACTTTCTTTCTCACCGTCTCTCTGCTCTTACTCTCTCACTCCCTCTCTCTCCACCTCTCCCGGTTGCAGTGTTTCTCTTACACTCTATCTTCATTTCTCAGTCTCTCTGGCTTTTTCCCTCAGTCTCTCTCTCTCAGGACAGAACATCCCCAGCTCCAGACACTGTTTTGCCTTTAAGCAGCCAGGGCTTTAATTCTGGGGACATTGAGCTTCCCTCATTACCCCCTGTTACACAACATTGTCCCCCCCTCCCCCACAGTGTGAGCAGCTCACACCCACCCTGACACACTCAGTCTGTTAGTGCATCTCCATCCAGCCCTGAGAGAGACCAATCAGAATAAAGAGCTGACAGGGATCATCTGTTGCCGGGTAGAGTCTGACAATTCAGGTTTGTTCCAGTGCCACGAGCAGAGGAACAGCCTCTGCCGCCCCCTGTGGAGGAAGGAGGATCTGCAGCGGCTCCTTTCAGCATTGCTGGAGAATGGAGAGACTGGGCAGGGCTGGGAACAATGTCCTCACCGGGAGGGTAACTACTTGTTATGGACTTGATTTTCCAGACAGCTTTCTCAGAAGAAACAGTGAACTTTATTTACAGGGCTTCAGCAGCAGTTACATGCTTCCATCAAGATGCACGAGACACAAACTCCACTCCTAAGGTTCCCCACGCTTCAGGCTGATTCATTCGCACTGTCTCATGATAACACACAGTACAATAAGTCTTAAAGCGACAGTCACTATATTCCTTAAAGCTACAGTCACTACATTCCTTAAAGCTACAGTCACTACATTCCTTAAAGCTACAGCTACTACACAAGTGCTGCGGGGCGATGGGCTAAATTGATTTGACAGAGGGAGAGGAACCCGACTGAAGCATCTGAGAGGAGGAACAGGATTCGTAGAGGAAGGATAGTTCAGAAATAAGAGGGATGAGACAGGGAGGAGAATCCAAGGCAGATTAAGATAGTTTTTAAATATGTAAATACACAGAGAGTAATAGGTGAGCTAGAGGCTGAGGTTGTCACATAGGATTACCGAATCATAGAATGACACAGGACAGAGGGAGGACATTGGGCCCATCAAGCCTCTGCTGGTTCTTTGTTAGCCCAGTCCGCACTCTGCTGCTGTTTCTACTTTCCCCTGCACATTTACTCATGAATTTATCCCAATTCCCATTTGAACATGATCATTCAATCTGCTTCTATCTCTGTCCACACACTCATTGACATTCTATGTCTCTATCCAGACACTCCCTGACATTCCATCTCTCTATCCAGATACTCCTGACATCCAATTTATCTTTTCGGACTCTCCCTGACATTTCATCTTTCTATCCGGACGTTGCTGATATTCAATCTCTCTATCCACAATCTCTGGGCGTTTCATCTCTATACAGATACTCCCTGTTATCTCTCTATCCGAACACATCCTGATATTCCACCCCACTACCTGGACTCTCCTTTACATTGTATCTCTCTATTCAGAAACTCTCTGACATTCCATCTCTCTATCTGGACACCTTCCTGACATTCCATCTCTCTATCTGGACAACTCTTGACATTACATTTCTCCATCCGGACTCTCCCTGATGTTACAACTCTCTATCCGGAGTCTGCCTCAGATTCCATTTTCCTGTCCGGACCCTTTCTGAAGTTCCATCTCAGACATTGCTGCACAGAACACTGTTCAACACCTACAGAGCAGGAGTAAAACCTGTGCAGTGAGTGTCTAATATTGGATGATCTGTCGAATATACAATCGAACTGGAATGCTGAATGTACAGTGTGTCTGTATGTTAGATAGTATGTATTGTGCACACGAACACAGTGACATACAGAACATACACATGAGGAAAGAATATTTGACAACCCCTTCCACAATCCCAGCGTTCCCCAAAGCGTTGGACAGCCAATCACATCCGTGTGTAAGTTCAGTCACTATTGCAATGTAGGAAATGTAGCAGCCAATTTATACATAGGAAGCTCCCACAAACAGCAATGTGACATTGACCACTTAGTCTGTTTGTGTGAATGTGATTTAGTGATTGAGATTGAATATCTCTGTTGAACAGATGGCTAAAGTATAGAGCAGAATAACACCAATAGTACCGGTTCAATCCCCATATGGGCTCAGGTAGCTCTTGAGGCCTACCTCCTCACTTTGGGGCTTGTTATACATGAAAGAGCAGATGTGGCTGCCATTTAAAAACCCTTCGAAAGAAATTGATCTCTGACTGCAGCACTCCCTCAGTGCGACACTGGAGTGTTAACTGAGGGATTTAGTCCTGGAATGGGACTTGAGCCCAGGACATTCTGTCTTACAGGCCAGAGTGCTACCAGCTGAGGGGCTGATGCAACCTAACAGAGTTCATGTGTGTGTTATAGTATACACAGAGAGGTGTCAAATACATATTAACACAATGTTTATGTTTTCTATAGTGTTCACAATATGGACAGGTGTCTGAGTCTCCGTGTCTCTCTGTTTCTCTCCCAGTTAGACTCTCCATCTTATTGTCTTTGACTTGAGCTCTCTCAAAGCTCTGCTGCTTGTGTCTTAACCCACACCAAGTCCCGTTCTCCCATCACCCTGTGCTCACGGATCTACATTGGTTCCCAGTTAAACCACGGATCAATTTCAAAATTCTCATCCATGTTTTCAAATCCCTCAATGGCCTTGTCCCTCCCTATCTCTGTCACCTCCTCCAGGCCTACAACCCTCCGAGATCTCTGCACTTCTCTAATTCTGTCTACTTGCACATCCCTGATTGGAATCTTTCCCGCCTTCAGCTGCCTGGGTCCTAATCTCAGGAATTCTCCCCCTCTCCGTCTTTTGATCTACCTCTGATAAAGAGTCACCTGTCCTAATATCTCTGCAGGTGACCCCCTGTCAAGTTTTAGTTGATAATATTCTTCTGAATCATCTTGGGAAGTTTTACTATATTAAAGGTGCTATATAAATATAAATTGTTGTTGTCCTCATTGTTCTGTTCGCTTTCTCTACCTCTATCTCACATTCGCTCCATCTATTCCTGTATTAGCCTCCCTCCCACCATTCATCTGTGTTGCTCCCTTTTTCTCTATCCCTCCCTCTGACTGTCTTTCTCTTTCACACTCTCTCTCAGTTTCTCTCTCTCTCTCTCAGTTTCTCTCTCTCTCTCTCATAACCTCTCTCCGCCTCTTTCATACTCTCTCGGTCTGAGCCTTGGTCTATTTGCCTCTCTAACACACTTTCTTTCTCAGTCTCTCTGCTCTTACTCTCTCACTCCCTCTCTCTCCACCTCTCCCGGTTGCAGTGTTTCTCTTACACTCTATCTTCATTTCTCAGTCTCTCTGGCTTTTTCCCTCAGTCTCTCTCTCTCAGGACAGAACATCCCCAGCTCCAGACACTGTTTTGCCTTTAAGCAGCCAGGGCTTTATTTCTGGGGACATTGAGCCTCCCCCTGTCCCCCTGTTACACAACATTGTTCCCCCCTCCCCCACAGTGTGAGCAGCTCACACCCACCCTGACACACTCAGTCTGCTAGTGCAGCTCAATCAAGCCCTGAGAAAGACCAATCAGGATAAAGAGCTGACAGGGATCGTCTGTTGCTGGGTAGAGTCTGACAATTCAGGTTTGTTCCAGTGCCACGAGCAGAGGAACAGCCTCTGCCGCCCCCTGTGGAGGAAGGAGGATCTGCAGCGGCTCCTTTCAGCATTGCTGGAGAATGGAGAGACTGGGCAGGGCTGGGAACAATGTCCTCACCGGGAGGGTAACTACTTGTTATGGACTTGATTTTCCAGACAGCTTTCTCAGAAGAAACAGTGAACTTTATTTACAGGGCTTCAGCAGCAGTTACATGCTGCCATCAAGATGCACGAGACACAAACTCCACTCCTAATGTTCCCCACGCTTCAGGCTGATTCATTCGCACTGTCTCATGATACCACACAGTACAATAAGTCTTAAAGCGACAGTCACTACACTCCTTAAAGCGACAGTCACTGTATTCTAGCTACAGTTACTACACTAAATTGAGCTAAATTGATTTGGCAGAGGGACAGGAACCCGAATGAAGCATCTGAGAGGAGAAACAGGAATCACAGAGGAATGAGAGAGACAGACAGTGCGAGAATAACGAATAGTTCAGAAATAAGAGGGATGAGACAGGGAGGACAATCCAAGACAGATTAAGAAAGTTTTTAAATATGTAAATACACAAAGAACAATAAATAGGTTCGGTGAGCTAGAGGCTGAGGTTGTTTACATAGGATTACCGAAAAATAGAATCACACAGGACAGAGGGAGGACATTGGGCCCATCAAGCCTGTGCTGGCTCTTTGGTAGCCCACTCTGTACTCTGCTGCTGTCCCTCCTTTACCCTGCACATTCACCCAACAATTTATCTCAATTCCTATTTGGAAGCTATCATTCAATCTCCTTCTATTTCTGTCCGCACACTCACTGATATTCCATCTCCCTATCCAGACACTCCCTGACATTCCATCTCTCTATCCAGCTGCTCCCTGACATTCCATCTCTCTATCCAGACACTCCCTGACCTTCCATCTCTCTATCCGGAGACTCCCTGACATTCCAACTCTCGATTCGGACACTTCTGGAAATTCCATCTCTCTATCCAGACATCTCCTGACATTCCATCTGTGTATCCGGACACTTCTGGACATTCCCTCTCTCTATTCGGACACATCCCAACATTCCACCCCCCTATCCAGACACCTCCCAACATTCCATCTCTCTATCCGGACACCTCCTGACATTCCATCTCTCTATCCGGAGACTCCCTGACATTCCATCTCACTATGTTGAATCTCCCTGACATACCATCTCTCTATCCGGACACCTCCTGACATTCCATCTCTCTATCCGGACACTTCCAGACATTCCAGCTTTCTATCCGGACACCTGCCGACATTCCATCTCTCCATCCAGACAACTCCCTATATTCCATATCTCTATCTGGACAGCTCCTGACATTCCATCTCTCTATCCGGACATTCCTTGACATTCCATCATTCTATCCAGACACCTCCTGAATTTCCATCTCTATCCTGACACTCCCTGACATTCCATCTCTCTATCCGGACACCTGCCGACATTCGATCTCTCTATCTGGACACCTCCCGACATTCCATCTCTCCATCTGGACACTTCCTGACATTCCATCTCTCTTTCTGGAAACTTCCCGATATTCCATCACTCCAACCGGACACCTCCGAACATTCCATCTCTCTATCCAAACACTTCCTGACATTCCATCTCTCTATTCGGACACTTCCTGACATTCCATCTCTCTATCCGGACTCTCCCTGACGTAACAACTCTCTATCCGGAGTCTGCCTCAAAGTTCATTTTCCTCTCCGGATCATTACTGAAGTTCCATCTCAGACATCGCAGTACAGAACACTGTTCAACATATATAGAGCAGGAGTAAAACCTGTGCAGTGAGTGTCTAATATTGGGTTATATGTCAAATATACAATAGAACTGGAATGCTGAATGTACAGTGTGTCTGTATGTTAGATAGTATGTATTGTGCACACGAACACAGTGACATACAGAACATACATCATTAGGAAAGAATGTTTGACAACCCCTTACACAATCCCAGCGTTCCCCAAAGCGTTGGACAGCCAATCACATCTGTGTGTAAGTTCAATCACTATTGCAATGTAGGAAATGTAACAGCCCATTTATACACAGGAAGCTCCCACAAACAGCAATGTGACAAGGACCAGTTAGTCTGTTTGTGTGAATGTGATTGAGTTTGAATATCTCTGTTGACTAGATAGTTAGAGTATAATGCAGAATAAGACCAACTGCACAGGTTTAATCCCCATATGTGCCAGGTAGCTCTTGAGGCCTACCTCCTCACTTTGGGGCTTGTTAAACATTCAGCTGAAAGAGCAGATGTGGCTGCCATTTAAAAACCCTCCTTAAGAAAAGGATCTCTGACTACAGCACTCCCGCAGTATGACACTGGACTGTTAACTGAGGGATTTAGTCCTGGAATGGGACTTTAAGTAAGGACATTCTATCTTACAGGCCACAGTGCTACCAGCTGAGCAGTAGATGCAACCTAACAGAGTTCATGTGTGTGTTACGTTATACACAGAGGGGTGCCAAATACATATTAACACAATGTTTATGTTTTCTATAGTGTTTATAATATATACAGGTGTCTGAGTCTCCTTATCTCTCTCTTTCTCTCCGAGTTAGACTCTCTCTCTTATTCTCTTCGACTTGAGATCTCTCAAAACTCTGCTGCCTGTGTCTTAACCCACAGCAAGTCCTGTTCACCCATCACCCTGTGCTCACTGATCTACACTGGCTCCCAGTTAAACGACGGATCAATTTAAAAATTCTCATCCATGTTTTCAAATCCCTCAATTGCCTTGCCCCTCCCTGTCTCTGTCACCTCCTCCAGGACTACAACCCTCCGAGATCTCTGCACTCCTCTAATTCTGTCCACTTGCACATCCCTGATTGGAATCTTTTGATCTACCTGTGACAAACAGTCACCTGTCCTAATATCTCTGCAGGTGACCCCCTGTCAAGTTTTAGTTGATAATATTCTTCTGAATCATCTTGGGAAGTTTTACTATGTTAAAGGTGCTATATAAATGTAAATTGTTTTTGTCATCGCTCTGTTCTCTTTCTCTACCTCTACCTCACACTCGCTCTGTCTATTCCTGTCTCAGGGTCCCTCTCACCATGTCTCTGCTCTCGCTGTCTTTTCTCTATCCCTCTCGCTGACTGCCTTTCTCTTTCACACTCTGTCTCAGTTTCTCTCTCTCTCTCTCTGAGTCTCTCTCCACATGTTTCATACTTTCTCAGGATTAACCTTGTTCTTATTTCCCTCTGACGCACTTTCTTTCTCACCGTCTCCCTGCTCTTACTCTCTCACTCCCTCTCTCTCCACCTCTCCCGGTTGCAGTGTTTCTCTTACACTCTATCTTCATTTCTCAGTCTCTCTGGCTTTTTCCCTCAGTCTCTCTCTCTCAGGACAGAACATCCCCAGCTCCAGACACTGTTTTGCCTTTAAGCAGCCAGGGCTTTATTTCTGGGGACACTGAGCCTCCCCCTGTTACACAACATTGTTCCCCCCCTCCCCCACAGTGTGAGCAGCTCACACCCACCCTGACACACTCAGTCTGTTAGTGCAGCTCAATCAAGCCCTGAGAAAGACCAATCAGAATAAAGAGCTGACAGGGATCATCTGTTGCCGGGTAGAGTCTGACAATTCAGGTTTGTTCCAGTGCCACGAGCAGAGGAACAGCCTCTGCCGCCCCCTGTGGAGAAAGGCGGATCTGCAGCGGCTCCTTTCAGCATTGCTGGAGAATGGAGAGATTGGGCAGGGCTGGGAACAATGTCCTCACCGGGAGGGTAACTAGTGCTGTGGAGGAGAGGTTCAATTCATTTGGCAGAGGGAGGGGGAAGTAGAATGAAGCATCCGAGAGGAGAGAGAAGATTCATAGAGGACTGGGAGAGACAGACAATGTTTGAATAAAGAATAGTTCAGAAAGAGGAGGGATCAGACACGGAGGTCAATCCAAGGCAGATTTAAGCTGTTTATCGGGCCACGTACTCCAAAAACCTTTTAACCTCCTCAGAGCTCCCAACGCACTGACTCCAGGGGAATTGCCTGCAAACTTTGAACTTCCAATGGGCAGTTCCCCTGCTCCTCGGGCAATCCGATAAAAGTCTTATACTCCGAGTTAGAGCCGGAGACTTTGGACAGTCCCGATTTACTTACCCGGATAGTTACTCGGGAAATGTTAGGCAGAACAATCCTATCAACTGACCCCCACCCCCTTTAATCACTCACACTGACACCCTGACTGCCCCCTTGACCTCCTGTCTCAATCCTTGACCCAACCTGACTCGCCCCAGTACCCGCTTTCCCCCACCTGACCTGACCCCATCCCCCAACTCCCACTGGACCAGCCCTCCAAACCCCTGACTCCCCTGACCCAACTTCATTATTCCTCGACCCGACCTGAATATCCCCCACCACCTGACTCTGCCCCCCCCCCCACCTGACTCTGCCCCCCCCCCCACCTGACTCTGCCCCCCCCCACCTGACTCTGCCCCCCCCACCTGACTCTGCCCCCCCACCTGACTCTGCCCCCCCCCCACCTGACTCTGCCCCCCCCCCCACCTGACTCTGCCCCCCCCCCCACCTGACTCTGCCCCCCCCCCCACCTGACTCTGCCCCCCCCCCCACCTGACTCTGCCCCCCTTCCCCCTCCCCCGGGCTCCCCCCCTGGCCTGACTAGCCCCAACCTGACAACCCCTCCTGACACGACCCAACTACCTCCCAACTCCACCTACCACACTACCTACCCACCACCCTACCCCACCTACCACCCCACCCATCTCTGACGCTGCCCCTTTACCCACTTAACCTTCTCTGCGTAGCTTTTCAAAGAAGTTTTGGGACATGCAAAGTCTTCACTTCCCAGAATAGGGCAGCTGCTGCAGTAAAAAGGGGACTTGCCTTTTCTTCCCCCAATCATTCAGTGCTATGAAGAAGCAGCTCCATTTCAGGTACAGTAAACACCTGCACAGGGTGGATAGGGAGCAGCTGTTCCCCTTAGTTGAAGGGTCAGTCACAAGTGAACATAAGTTCAAGGTGAGGGGCAGGAGGTTTAGGGGGATGTGAGGAAAAACTTTTTTACCCAGAGGGTGGTGATGGTCTGGAATGCACTGCCTGGGAGGGTGGTGGAGGTGGGTTGCCTCACATCCTTTAAAAAGTACCTGGATGAGCACTTGGCACGTCATAACATTCAAAACTATAGGCCAAGTGCTGGTAAATGGGATTAGGTAGTAAGTCAGGTGTTTCCCACGTGTCGGTGCAGACTCGATGGGCTGAAGGGCCCCTTCTGCACTCTGTGATTCTGTTTATCATCCTCAAGGGATTGCCAATGAAGGAAAGAGCCTAAAAGTAAAGGTTTGACTTCCTAGCTTGTCAGTGGTCGAGTTTGAAAACACAATACGGAATAGATTGGGGGGTCGGGGGAAGGGGGAAGGGGTAAGGGATGGGCGGTTAGCTGATGAGCTGCCACATAGACTAATGCTTTGCAGGTTTTAATTTGGCGTTAAATGTGCACCGAGCTTCTTTATAAAGTGTGAACAAGCTCAAAGCCAAGCTGCTAAATAATGCTGGCACTGCAGGACAGTTATATACTGGGTAAAGTTAAAACTCGAATTGCATGTTGTGGTGATGGAGTTTTTGTTTCTGGTGACTGAGTTCAAGGGCATGCTTTTTTTTAATGTTTAGGATGTGAATTTGAGGGATGTCACTGCTGAGGAGGGATAGGTAAAGAGTTGGAGAGGTTTCCACATGTGGAAGAGCAAAGCTCAGATGTACAGCAGGCAAGTAACTCTGCGTTGGCTGGAACCCATCTAATTCACTCCCATTATAAAGTATGTTCACAATTTTGCCCTTTGCCTGATTCGCGGGAAGGTGACCCCCATGAATGGCGGGACTGTACTGTACTTTTCAGGCATTCCTGGGGAAACCAGGGTCAGAAGTGCCGGCGGGATATGCGGAGCTCTGGCAAGGGTCACCAAGGTAGGAGTGGAGTGGAGTGGCAATCCAGCAGTGATTCCTTTCCTCGGAAGATTCAGGCCCATGTGGTCACTTAGGTTGGTCAGTCCCCTACTGACTCTGCATTTCTTTCCCCTACATTTATTTATCCCACTTCTCATGCAAAAGTTATTATTGAATCTACTTCCACTGCCCTTCCAGGTAGTGCATTCCAGATCATCAATGCTTGCTAGGTAATATTTCCATACCCTCATGTCACCTTTGATTCTTTTGCCAGTTATCTTAAATCTGTGTCCTTTGGTTAGTGACCCTCTTGCTCCTGGGAACAGTTTCTGTTTATTCACTCTATCACAGCTCAAAGAATTCCAACAGCTACATCCAATGTTCCCTGAATCTTCTCTTTTCTAAGGAGAACAATCCCATCTTCTCCAATCTCTCCACGTAACTGAAGTTCCTCACCCCTGGTGCCATTTGAGTCAATCGCCTGGGTGTCCTCTCCAAGGCCCTGACACCTTCCTGAAGTGTGGAACCCAGAATTATTCACCATACTGTAGCTGTAAGGCCTAACTAATGATTCTAATGCTTTAGCATAACCTCCTTGCTTTTGTGTTTTATTTATCTGTTTATTAAACCCAGGGTCTCAGATGGATAGAGAGATAAGGGTGGATGAATGGATGGAGAGATAAGGGCAGAAGGAGAAAGGAACGCAGATGGACAGATAATAGTATGTGGAGAATAAGACAGCTGGATGGAGAGATGAGGGCAGATGGAGAGATGAGCGCAGATGAACAGATGCTAGTATGAGGAGAATAAGACAGTTGAATGGAGAAATGAGGGTATACTGTGTGACCATGGATGGGAGGCAGAGAGAAGACAGGCGGTTCTTTTGACTCTGAGTCAGAAGAGGAGGAAGAGGGAGAGGGGAGGACAGGAACAAGCAATAACATCTACCCCGAAAGAGGGAGAGTGAACGGAAAGAATGCCAGAAGTGTGGAACCGATAATTATGTGTCAGTGTGTGCGTGTGCTTGTGCGTGTGCATGTGCGTGTATAAAATAAACTGGTTCACACAATACTAAAGCCGTTCTAACCCCACATCCTCATTGCCTGGCACAGGGCAGATGCGACTGACTGGTGAAGTATTTCTTCTGAACCAGAGGAGGACCAAAACTAGGCAGTTCCAGTTGTCCCTGGTGAAGACATCCCCCCAAAAGGAAGAGCAGTGAGGATGAAATAAATGTTCGAACGTACAATTTAGGAGCAGGAGTAGACCACTCAGCTCCTCGAGTCTGCCATTCAATAAAATCACGGCTGATCTGATTTTACCCTCAACCTCACATTCCTGCCTACCCCCGTTAACCTTTCACCCCATTGCTAATCAAGTATCTATCTGCCTCTGCCTTAAAGATACTCAAGGAATCTGCCTCAGCCACCATTTGAGGAAGAGAATTCCAAAGTCTCACAACCTTCAGAGAAAAAAAATTCCTCACTTTTGCACTGAACGGGTGACCCCTTATTTTTAAACAGAGATCCCCTAGTTCTAGATTCTCCCACAAGAGGAAACATCCTCTCCACATCCACCCTGTCAAGTCCCCTCAAGATCTTATGTGCTTCAATGAAGTTTCCTTTTGCTCTTCTAACCTCCAGCTGGTATAAGCACCCTGATGCGCCTCACCCCTCCTGCAATTCTCGCCAACCACGCTCCTCCCCTCCAACCACCCCACCAACACACTGTGCTTTCCATCATCTCAGCTTCAGGACATCACTGCAGGAGTTCCTCAGGGTAGTGTCCTCGGCCCAACCATCTTCAGCTGCTTCATCAATGACCTTCCTTCCATCATAAGGTCAGAAGTGGGGATGTTCGCTGATGATTGCACGATATTCAGCACCATTCACTTCTCCTCAGATACTGAAGCAGTCCATGTCCAAATGCAGCAAGACCTGGACAATATCCAGGCTCGGGCTGACAAGTGGCAAGTAACATGCATGCCAAGCAAGTGTCAGGCAATGACCATCTCCAACAAGAAAGAATCTAACCATTGCTCCTTGACATTCAATGGCATTGCCATCACTGAATCCCCCCACAATCAACATCCTGGGTGTTACCATTGACCAGAAACTGAACTGGACTAGCCATATAAATACTGCGGCTACAAGAGCAGGTCAGAGGCTAGGAATCGTGCAACGAGTAACTCACCTCCTGACTCCCCAAAGCCTGTCCATCTCTACAAGGCACAGGTCAGCAGTGTGATGGAATACCCCCACTTGCCTGGATGAGTGCAGCTCCAACAACAATCAAGAAGCTTGACACTGTCCAGGACAAAGCAGCCCGCTTGATTGGCACCTACATCCACAACCATTCACTCCCTCCACCACCGCAGTGGTAGCAGTGTGTACCATCTACAAGATGCACTGCAGAAACTCACCAAGGCCTCTTAGACAGCACCTTCCAAACCTGTGACCACTACCACTGGAGAAGAGCAAGGGCAGCAGACACATGGGAACGCCGCCACCTGCAAGTTCCCCTCGAATTCACACAGCATTCTGACTTGGAAATATATCGCCGTCCCTTCACTGTCGCTGGGTCAAAATCCTGAAACTCCCTCTCTAACAGCACTGTGGGTGTACCTACACCATATGGAGATTAATTCTGGGGGAGATGAGATCTGTACAGGCTTGATGAGTTACAGCTAAACAGGGCTGGGACCAATTTCCTCATGCTAGTGATATTAGAAAAGTTTTAAACTAATTTAAACTAAACTAAGTGCCAGAGTAAGAAATGGTAAGGTATTAGGTGGGATCAGAATTAGGAGGGAATGTAACAAGTTCCCCATTAGGTTTGCAGTGCATGGATGTGATGTGGTACATCAGAGCCCAAACACTCCTGCTGAGGGCCGAGTGAAGCTCATGAAGGACAGAGAGGCAGTTCGTGCTGGCTGCAGAGAACATTTCGAAGAACTCAACCAAGATCCTGTCTTTGAATCGAATGTCCTGAACTCCACACCTCAATACCCTGCCCAGTTCAGTTTCAGCACCACCTGACTCTGAAGTGAAGTTGAAAAAAACCATTAGAGAGTGGAAAAAGGACAAATATTCCAGAGCAGATGGAATCCCTATGGAAACAGGGCAGAGGTACACTGCTGGCTGCACAACTTCATATCCTTCATCTAGGAAGAAGAGCAGATGCCGACAGGTCTCAGGGACGCTGTGATGGTGACTATATTCAGGAAGGGACACAATCTGATTGTGGTAACCACAGAGGAGTTTCCCTGCTATCTGCCACAGTGAAGATCACTGCAAGGATCCTCCTCAATTGCCTCCTCCCAGTAGCTGAGGAACTTTTTCCAGAGTTACAGTGTAGTTTTTGCCCATTGAGAGGCAGTGGGGACATGGGTTTCACTGCACAGGACATTTAATAAAAGTGCAAGGAACAGCACTGACCGTTGTACATGGCCTCTTTCAATCTCACAAAAGTCTTTGACTCTGTCAGCTGGGAATTTTTATGGAGAAGCCTCCTCAAATTTGGCTGCCCTTGGGAATTTGTCACCATCCTCCACCAACTACACGATGCCATGCAAACTGTGGTCCTCACCAATGGAACCACCACAAACCCTAAATCAGTGAAAACTGGGGTCAAACAAGGCCGTGTCATGGCACCAACTCTCTTCTCAATATTCCTCGCTGCAATGATGCACCTCACCTACAGAAAACACCCCACCAGCATGGAGATAACCTACAGAACAGACAGGAAACTGTTCATCCTACACCACCTTCAATCCAAACCCGAAACCACCCCAACCTCAGTCAGATTGCCACTTGTGTGTGCAGTCACTTGGAAACTGAGCTCCTGTCCATTGTTGTCTCCTTCTACGAAGCATATGTGAAAATTGGTCTTTCACGAAACACCCAGAAAACTAATGTCCTTTTCCAAACAGCTCCCAAAGTGAAACACCTCCCAATTAAGATTAACATTGAGATCTTAGAAAATGTGGATCATTTCTGTATCTTGGGAGCCTCCTCTTGATAAAGGCAGACAGAGATGATGAAATTCACCACCACCCCAATGTGACAGCTCAGCCTTCACCCGACTGAGGAAAAGAGTATTTGAGGAGCAGGATCTCAAACCCAACACTAAGCTTATGGTTTACCAGGCAGCAGTGACCCCTGTGTTCCTATATGCTTCAGAGACTTGGACAACCTACAGCAGACACCTCAAAGCACTGGAGAAGTCCCACCAGCTTCACAAGTCCCCCCAAATCTCAGGGTAAGAAAGGGGGTCCAACAGCAGCGTCCTCTCCCAGGCCAACTTGTCCAACATCGAGGCTCTAATCACTCAAAACCAGCTCCGCTGGCTGGGACGTGTCGTTCGTACGCCTGACACCAGGCTCCCGAAGCAACTGCTCTACTCAGTCACAGCAGGAGACTCCCAGGCAGATAGTGGAAAAGCTTTCGGGATGTCCTCAAAGCATTCCTGAAGAGGTCAAACATCCCCATTGACTCTGGGAGACCCTGGCTTGTGACTGACCAAAGTGGAGAAGGCTCATTTGGGAAGGCACAGAACACATTGAGAGAATTTGTCAGGAATGTGCAGAGGTGAAGCCGAGGCATTGGAGGGAACACACAAACCTCCAAACAACCCATCTACTTAACCCTTCAAGCACTGCCTGCCCCACAGGTGACAGAGTCAGCAGATCCTACATTGGGCTCATCAGCCATCTGAAAACATATCAAACTGGAGTGGAAGCCAGTCATCCACGACCCTGAGGGACTGAGAGCAGGGTAAATCAGGGTGGTGAACAGGGTGGTGCAGATAGTCACATGGTAATATGATACCAGGTCAATCATGGACACCTGGTTCAAAAAGAAACAGGACCGGGCACTAATTATTCCTGGGTTCCAGAAATTTACTGTTTAAATTCTAAATTTCATTCAGGCTTAAGCAGGAATATGCAAGCTCTCCATTGGAGAGCAGTTGACATTAGTTAATTAACGAAACCAGCTTAAACTGTTTTTTCTACTTGGGGCTGAGTTAACTCTTTTAGTTTCAGAGCATATAAAAATAGGCCCCTCAGTGCAACTTTGAACAAGAATGCTGGGAGTTGGGTGAGTCATGGAGTTAGGGGAAGAAGGTGTTCCTTTGCTTTTTCTAACTTTCCTCATCCTGTAGGAACTGGTTCTTACTCCAGTACAGGGGAAGAAGCTGGCTGTTTGGTGAGTATCTGGTGAGTCTCTGATAAGTAGCTAAAGTTTATTCTATTCCTAAGGTTTAAAATAGTTAATAATAAGGTTAATAAAATATGTTTTAAAAAATGAAAATACTTAATTATTAAAATAATTAAGTAGTTAATTAAAACACATTAAGGGTGGTAGGGCAGGTGATGTGTCATAAGAACATAAGAAATAGGAGGAGTAGGCCATTCGGCCCTTCGAGCCAGCTCCGCCATTCAATAAGATCATGGCTGATCTTGTGTTTCAATTTCCACGTTCCTAACTAACCCTGATAATCTTTGATTCCCTTGCCTAACAAGAATCTATCTATCTCTGCCTTCAAAACATTCAATGACCCCGCCTCCACCACCTTCTGAGACAGAGAGTTCCAAAGCCACACAACCCTCTGAGAAAAATATTCTCCTCATCTCTGTCCTAAAAGGACGACCCCTAATTTTAAAACAGTGCCCCCCTAGTTCTGGACTCACCCACAAGAGGAAACATTCTTTCTACGTCCACCTTGTCAAGGCTGTTCAGGATCTTGTATACTTCAATTAAATCACCCCTCACTCTTCTAAACTCCAGTGGAAACAAGCCAAGTCTGTCCAATCTTTCCTCATAAGACTGATTCCAGATATCAATCTAGTAAACCTCCTTTGAACTGCCTCCAATGCACTTACATCCTTCCTTAAATAAGGAGACCAAAACTACACACAGTATTCGAGGTGCGGTCTCACCAATACCCTGTATAACTGAAACATAACATCCTTACTTTTATGTTCAATCCCTCTCGTAATAAAGGACAGCATTCATTTGCCTTCTTAATTACTTGCTGCACCTGCATACTAACTTTTTGTGACTCATGTACTAGGACACCTAGATCCCTCTGCATCTCAGAATTATGCATCCGTTCTCCATTTAAGTAATACTCTGCTTTTTTGTTTTTCCTGCCAGTGAACAACTTCACATTTTCCCACATTAAACTCCATTTGTCAGATCTTCACCCACTCACTCAACCTATCTATATCCAGCTGCGAACTCCTCATGTCCTCTTCACATCATACTTTCATAGCTATCTTTGTGTCATCTGCAAATTTAGCCACCATGTCTTCACTTCCCTCATCTGAGTTATTGATGTAAATCGTAAAAGGTTGAGGCCCCTGGGGGACTCCACTCATCACATCCTGCCAATCAGAAAAAGACCCATTTATGCATACTCTCTGCTTTCTGCTAGCCAGCCAACCTTCTATCCATACTAACATGTTACTGTTGCCGGAGGTCACCGGTAACAGTTGTTGGCTTAGTACAAAGAGGAAACGAGTCAATTCTCTCTTAACTCTAAGTTCGCTTTATTCACGTCGTTAGATCATCTACATATAGCTTATACGTCTGGTCAAATATAGACATGAAGTTTACAGCAGGTTATACAGTTTTATACCCAAAACTAGGATCTAAACGCACACCCACTAGGTTTCTCTGACACTCCCTGAGTGGTCACAGAATATAAAAGCTAATACCCGAAAAGGAGAGCTGGCGCTGGCCAGGCGTTCCGTTCTCTCTCTCTCTTGCGTCTCTACATTGCCGACGTAGGTTCTTCCGCTTCTGCAATGGTTGGTCTCCGGGGTCTTCGCTGGCTCCACGCTCGAGATTCTCTATTCTTATTCTGAATCTTATCTCTTCAAGCTGTGCTGTCTCTCTCTCTTGTTGGGTTAGGCTTGCTTGCCTAGTCTGTGGCATCTCCTTATTGGCTCTGTCCCAAGGTAGCATTACCTCATTACTCCTTTTCTAAATAAGGACTTGTGTCTTATCACATTCCCTTTGTTTTTCACGAAACTCAGCTACTTCAAACCGGTCCCAGCCAGCTCAAGTCAGTGACTGGACTCAGGTTACTTCAGGTCAAAAGTTGCTTTTGCCTATGTGTCAGCAGTTCGGCTGCAGCCCCTGGACAACATCTCCCCCCTTTTGATCCAAAGATACTTATCTTAGGATCGTTATTCTCCCTTTCTGTGTACCACTCCTGAGGTTGTCATTGTCCCCCAATGGGTATGTTACATCCGCGATATCATATGGTTATATAAAAATATAAAAGAGAAGCGTATATAAGATATACTTCACACAGTGTCCTTATATTGATAATCATTTCTTCTGTTTCATTAAAGCACTAACATTAAATCGGTGCAAAATTTCAATTTTCCACCTTCTAAGCTGATATATGTTGAATATGACAAGTATTAAAGCACATATGATTACAACTACAGCAGCGTGTGATAAAATCCTGACCCATGGATGTATTTGAACATTAGATCCCCAATTCCAAAACTTATCCCAGAACCCAGGGTCCCGTAGCAGTTCCTCTGCTTTATCAGCTTGAGTTCTAATTATCTTAGTATGTTTAGTCCATTGATGAATTATCTCATTGGCTTCCTCCGCTATTTGCATCCAATCTGCAGTCAGGTGCGGAATGGGTGGCAGTTCGGTAGGAACATATTTCCGCAGATCTTGGTCTATATCGGTACGTTGGTCTGTGAGGTTTTCATTTATTACCATCCTCATTATTGGCTTAGGTAGAACTTGTCCACCGATAACCAGGTCTAAGGTCACATTGTTAATGGCCACATTGTGTCCTTCCAGAGGGCACTGTTTCCATCCTTTGTTATAGTTCATAGCCGCTGTGGCTATATAATACGTTTGTCCCACAAGGGCATATTGTAAAAAGGACTGGCTGTTAACAGGCAGAATAGACAATGAACAATTTTCATAAGTACTGAACCCGCAATTAGTGAGTTTCTGTCTCGTTATCTCTTCTGGACAGGCCCAGTGATTCCCTCCTTGGTAACACTTTGACAAATCTACCCCTTTCTCAGCACCGTCCATTACGATAGCGTGAGATGGTGGGTTGCTCAAAGATTTCCAAGTATCCTCATGATACTTGCCCACGTTATGAACTCTTTTTAAAGGGTAGGTCAAATTGTTTCTGTGCCGGGGAATATGAATCATCGCCCCAACATAATATATCTCTGGTATGAGTCGCTACCCCAGTCAATATTCACATAGGTGTGGTCCCAGTGGACCATAATTTTACCTCGACCATCGCTCCCCGATGGTCACTCAATAAATGGACCCACAAATTGACTAATGATTTTTTTTTCCCTCTGGGATTACCGACAATGTCACCTCTAGAACTTTGTTGCATGAAAACTGTACTCCCGCTCCCTCCGGTATACCCAAAGTCTTTCCCGCACACGTTAACCCATCCATTCCCGTATAATAGAAATTTAAGTCCTCTCTTTTCCCTTTGTTGGTTCGGACTGTCTTATTCTGCAGAGCAAAGTTGTTCCTGGTCTCGGGATATCCCTCCGCCGTCGACATTGCTTCAGGTACGTTCATTCGTTGTGACGGCTCCGAGGCAGGTTCAACCGCAGTTCTGATGATGGTCAATCGGACCGCAACAAAATGCATTATCCCCTTCATTTTAGGCTGGACCTGTAATGAACAAGTGTAATTTCTGTTCTTATTTACAGTTTCTTTTAAGTACTATTTTAAGTCCAGTCTTTCCATATATTGAGCCAGATTATCCATATCCTGTTCCCAATTTGTTTCAGATTCTAACCGTCCGTTTTTTCTAACCCACTTATTCCCCCTCTTTGTTTTATTTTTCTTTCAATTTTTCCCTGGATTCGCCTTTGCATGTGAAAGGACAGTATCAAATTTGTTTTCAATCACCTCCTCTTTGATCTGTAGCTGGTCCTGTTCTTGATCTCCCTGACCTTCGGGATTCGGAACATCATTAGCATCGAGCAGTACATGCCAATGGTGATTACCTTGTTTTTCTCCCACTAACTTTAGCTGATTAATGTGATACCAGCCACTCTTAGCTGGTGTCATTAATATCTTGTATACAGATGGGCTAGCTTTGTCTACTATCTCATAGTGGCCAGCAAATTTTGGACTCAAGAATGAGGTGGGCTGGTGTATTCTAATCATTACTCTTTGTCCGGGGCTCAACTCTATCGGGCTGGCTTTTGCGTCGAAATAAGCCTTGCCTTGTTGTTTCTTCTTTCCCTGTTGGTGAGCATCTACATAATTTGCTTCTTTTACTGTTTCTACTAGCTGTTGTACCCATTTTTCTGATATAATGTGGTCCACCTCAGGTTCGGACAAATCCAAACCTACCAACCCCTCCATTCCCCTCATGTCCCTTCCTGTCATGAGTCTATAAGGACTGTAGCCTGTTGATGAAGCCACGGTATTTCTGATTATCAGCAGCACATAGGGCAGAACGACCTGCCAGGTTGTCTTGTGCTGCTGCACCATTTTGGCTATCATGTTTTTCAATGTCCGATTCATTCTTTCCACAATTCCATTAGACTTTGGCCTATAGGGTATGTGGAATCTCTGTCTGACCCCAAAAAGGGTCATAACATCTTGCATTACTTGGGCTGTAAAATGTGTTCCCTGATCTGATTCTATGCTTCGGGGTAAACCCCAATGGGTAAGCACCTTTTCGAATAGAATTTTCGCAGTAATTTTGGCTGTTTGTTCTGGTCGGAAAAGCTTCCACCCATTTAGTGAAAGTATTCACAATTACTAGAATATACTTGTATCCTCCTGGAGTGGGGGGAAGGGGTTCTACATAGTCTATCTGTAAATTAGTCCAAGGCCCTTCTACTGGTCTAGTATGTCGGAGGGCCCCTTTCTTAACATTTCTATTGGGGTTGTGTTGTGCACAGATCAAACAATTCTTGACATAGTGTTCCATGTCACCTTTCATTCCGGGCCACCAGCACACCTCCTTTACCTGATCCAGGGTGCTCTCCATCCCTTTATGACCCCATAAGTCATGGTACCAGTGGATAATTTGGTTTCATCCCCCCTCTGGCACCACAAATTTCCCCTCACATAAAACCACTCTGTCTTGAATATAGACCCCTTCGGGCCTTTTGTACGTGTCTGACTCTGCTCCTTCTATTAGTTTTTTCAATTCTCCGTCTTTCTTTTGCTCCTCCGTTAAATCCATTACTTTGACCTGCTTCTCTTTCTGGCCCCCAATTTCCCCAATCGGTGGCTGCCATTCCTGTCCACTTACAGCACCTCGTTTGGCTAGTTCATCAGCTTTCCTGTTCCCTTTAGGAGATAGTTTTGAATGAGCTTTCACTTTTGTGACCCCAAATCCTTTCCCCTGTGCTTCTTCAAAGATGTACCGTAATAGTGGGTCCGAAGGAAGGGGCCTTCCATCCGCTGAGACAAATCTTCTCGTTTTCCATAGAGGCAAATGTTATGTGAGGCTATTACAGACATACATGCTATCAGAATATATGACTGATCTAGGTGGAAAATATTCCGGGTGGCCAACCACATATGCGACGGCTGCTAGTTCTGCTGCCTGCGCACTCATGGTTTTAGGTAATTTCAAAGCCACACTATATCTTTCCTGTCCGTGTTCATCCTCCATGTATATCCCACAGCCAGTTCTCCTTTCCCCATCCTGTATTGATGAAGAGCCATCCACAAAAATTTTAAAATAGGGTTCTTCCTTTCCTGTTTCCTTTGTTTTTCTGCTTTCAGGCCCCGTCTTACTCCCTCCCTTTTTCTTTGATACAAATGGGCCCTTGGGGTCATTTGCTATCATCAATTGACATTCATGTTTTTCTCCCTGATAAACTAAGTTGTCTTCTAACATAGTGGTGGTTTTTACCCCCTTTACGGTTATATTTCTCCCTTGCAGCAACAATGTCCATCTAGCGATTCTATTTTGGCTAGCTGCACCATCCTTAATCCTTCCGTCTAACAGTAGCTGTACGGGGATGTGTTCTGTTAATATTGTAAGTGGGTTTAGTCCCACTATATAGGTAAAATGCTGCACTGCCCAAAAGACAGCTAGCAAGTGTTTTTCACATACCGTAAACCCCTGCTCTACTGGTGAGAGTTTGTGTGAGGCGTACACTACTGGTCGTAATTTCCCGTGTGTCTCCTGTAATAGAACTGCCGAAAGGGTGTTGTCTGTGGTAGCCACCTCCAATGAAAACAGCTCAGTTGGATTTGGGGTTTTCAGAGCAGGCACGGCAGCTAGTGCTTGCTTTAGAGCGGTCATGGCCTGGGTGTGTTCTGTTTTCCACTCCCAGGCCACACTCTTTTTTTAATAATTCCATCAGCGGGGCCGCTTTTGTGGCGAATCCATCAATGTGGTCCCTGCAATATCCCACCAAGCCTAAGAAGGACCTTAACCCTTTTACATCCCGCGGAACAGGGAGTCTGCCAACCGTCTCTATCCTTCGCTTGTCAATGTCCCTCTTCCCCGGTGTCAGAATCATTCCCAAGTAAGTAACTTTTTGTTTCATGATCTGCGCTCTTTTAGGGTTAATCTTTAATCCCAAGTCATGTAACAACTGCAGTTAGCAGTTGATAATGTTCCTTTTTGGTTTTAGTTTGTAGGAGTAAGTCGTCTACATACTGCACTAGGCATTCGGGCCTCGAGAATCCTTTTAACCCTTCCCTCAGCCGTTGGTGAAATATGGACAGGGAATTGTGAAATCCCTGCGGCAGGGCGGTCCATGTATATTGCTGTCCTTGGAAAGTAAACGCGAATTTATATTGACATTCTTTCTCCAGTGGAATAGACCAAAAACTGTTACTTATGTCCAAAACTCGTAAACCACTGCACATCCTCATTTTGTCGAACTACTGTCTCTGGGCTAGTTGCTACAGTAGGGGCTGTTAACGGGATGACTTTATTTAATTCTCTGTAGTCTATCGTTAGTCGCCAGCTACAGTCGGGTTTCCTCACCGGCCAAATAGGTGCGTTGTTAGTAGAAGCTATTGGTCTTAATATCTCACCTTCCCTATCTCTTCTTCTGCTTGTTTTGGGAAACTGTACTGCTTTTGTGGTTTGGGGTCTGGACCTTGTATACACAAACTCCCAGTCATTTTCCCACAATCTTGTTTATGTTGGGCGAATACTATTGAGTTTTGTGCGATAATTTGTTGTACTTCATGATCGTCACTCATTTGTCCTGGTTCTATCCACATTTCCCCGATCGTACATATCCTATCCTGATATTCCCCCACCGGGACAAGTGTGTGATTTATACTGCCTATGCCCAAAGACATTTGCCAAATCATACAATTAACGGGGTCAAAGCAGAGTCCCGCTTTGGCCATATAGTCACTCCCTAATATATGTTCTTGTTCTCTGGTTAATTTGATAAGGACCACTGAATGCTCTATCACTATGTCTCCCACACCGACTTCCAACGGTACACTCACATATCCTAATTGTGAATGCCCTGTGAATCCACTTAGAACAATTTTGTTTTGAATTTTCCAATCTACTCATTGACCTGAGTGATGTTAACGATGGTTCGGGATCCCCCTGTGTCCCAAAGGAATGTAATAAGGTGGCCTCCAACCCTACCATTCACTAGGGGTCTCCCCATGTCATCCCACCATGTATCACACACCCATAACGGAGAGGCCTGAGACCGTCATTGCAGTTTGGGGTACAACCCGGAACTCGGTGGTATTTCTATCATATCACACTGAGGACTTGGTCTATTCGGCCCTTCCACGGGTAGGCTCTGGTTTCCTCCCCGACCTGCATTCTCTCGTCTCAGGTTCAGATAGTCCCTTGCGAAGTGTCCCTCTTGGCCATAGTTATAGCATCTGGACACCTCGCCCTGAGTTCTCCCTGTTCCCGAGAAGTTTCCTTTTCCTCTGCCTCTACCTCTTCTCACTGTCTGATAAGCTGGAGGGGGTTCCCTCTGAGTAGGTCCCCTCCCTTCATTTCTCCAAGTCGTCGCCTGATCCTTAACAGGCATTGCTCTGCCCCCGGATGCCTTGGGTAGTTTTGGTGTTTCCCTTTCCCGTACTCTAACCATCTTCCTAATTATCCAGGGCTCTGTATGTGTGTCATCAGTGGGATCAAACTGATCTAATGCTCTCCTCGTCTCCTCAGTGCCATGTGACACTAGCATTCTCAGCCATTGGTTCCTAACCTCTGGCTGTAAGTTATCCTTATCTAGGCCTGTGCTGTAGTCCCCTTGAAACACTGCCCAAATACAAGCCGAAAATGCGGTGGGGTGTTCACCTTTTCTTTGATAGCATTTCATCAGCAACTCCACTGGGTCCCCTCTAATATCGCCCATGACAGATAATACCTGGTTCTTTACGGCCTCATTTGTGCCTCTACCAAGTTTTTGTTCCTCTGGTAGGGCGGAGTGTATATGTGGGTGTAGGCACATTAGGATTAATTTTCTTTCCTCAGCATCATCTAAGCCGTGTACCCCTCTCTGTTGCCTGACCACTAGGAACAACTCCCTAGGATCATCCCCGGGTGCACACGTCCCAATATCTTTTGCAATAACCCTCAGTTCTTGTACCCCTGGCCATCTGCCCCTGCTTGTGCACTAGTGGTTACAAGGGGGGCCATTGGGGCAGACGGTTTTTCCGGCTCTGGAATATATGCTGGCGGTGGATCCTCTGGTGGAGATTCCCCGTCACTGCTGCTGTATCCATCCGCCCCGTCTGCTAAATCATCCCAATCTACATACCCTTGACCACTTTCTTCACCTCTTCCAGGTGCGAAAGCACACAGTATGCCCCTCTGTGCAGCTAGCTGATCTTGCAGCCTCACTATCAGTTTCTGACACTTTGTGTGATCACCAGTACTACTTCTCTTCTCCTGAGCTGCTCTGTGAATCACATTCATAGCAGCTTTTAAATCACTACATTGTTGTTTCCATCCCTCCACCTCAGCTCTAGCTGCTTGGGCCTCTCCCTCTCTCTTACTCTTTTCATTAGCCAATTTTTCACACTGTAACTGATATTGGTTCATGTGCATCAAATCCACACTTCTCTGTCCCTTTAAATCAGTTACCTTATTACTAAGGCGGGCTATCTCCTCACGGAGTTTTTTATTCTCTTCCTCTAGTCTGCCTCTCTCCCTCCAGCCTGCTGTCAGAGTTCTATCCATTTCTCAAATAAACATCCAATCTCTACAGACTTCTGTACCTTTTGAAATTTCTTATCTGACATCTTTGTTTGCGCAATTCTCCAAAGGGCCTCCCCAGCGGGTTTTCCCTTGTCGCCAATGTGACCCGCACCCTCCCCGTATTGTGGCCACTTCCCTATTACGTATTTTTGAGGAGTCCCTTCCAGTCAAAACAATCCAAGTCCCCAGGGCTTGGAGGTTCCCCTTGATTCGTCATCTTATGTTAATAGCTATGAATTAACCCAAACTCCTGTTCTCTGTTTACTTTGCCAACTTGGTTTGGCTTGAGTCTCCCGCTGACTCAACGGAGAGATTTATTCTCGAGCCCACCCAGGGACGCCAAATATGTTGCCGAAGGTCACCGGTAACGGTTATTGGCTTAGTACAAAGAGGAGAAGAGTCAATTCTCTCTTAACTCAATTCGCTTTATTCACGTTGTTAGATCATCTACATATAGCTTATACGTCTGGTTAAATATAGACGTGCAGTTTACAGCAGATTATACAGTTTTATACCCAAAACTAGGATCTAAATGCACACCCACTAGGTTTCTCTGACACTCCCTGAGTGGTCACAGAATATAAAAGCTAATACCCGAAAAGGACGCTAGCCAGGCGTTCCGTTCTCTCTCTCTTGCATCTCTACGTTGCCGACGTAGGTTCTTCCGCTTCTGTGATGGTTGGTCTCCGGAGTTCTCGCTGCTTCCATGCCCGAAATTCTCCATTCTTATACTGATAAGTCTCTCCAAGCTGTGCTGTCTCTCTCTCCCGTTGGTCTAGGCTTGCTTGCCTAGTCTGTGGCATCTACTCATTGCCTCTGTCCCAAGGACTTAGGTAGCATTACCTCGTTACTCCTTTCCTAAATAAGGACTTGTGTCTTATCACATTCCCTTTGTTTTCCAAGAAATTCAGCTACTTCAAACCGGTACCAGCCAGCTCAGGCCAGTGACTGGACTCAGGTTACTTCAGGTCAAAAGTTGTTTTTGCCTATGTGTCAGCAGTTCAGCTGTAGCCCCTGGACAACATTACCCACTACACCATGTGCTTTTATTTTCCGTAATAACCTTTGATGTGGCACCTTATCAAATGCCTTCTGGAAATCCAAGTACAGTACGTCTACAGGCTCCCCTTTATCCACTGCGCATGTTACTCCTTCAAAAAACTCCAATAAATTGGTTTAACATTATTTTCCTTTTACAAAACCATGCTGATTCTTCTCTATTGCCCTGAGCTCTTCTAAGTGCCCAGCTATAACCTCCTTAATGATCGATTCTAACACCTTCCCCACAACAGACGTCAAGCTAACTGGCCTATAGTTTCTTGTTTTCTGCCTCCCTCCCTTCTTGAATAGAGGGTTTATATTTGCTACTTTCCAATCTGATGGAAGCTTTCCAGAATCTAGCGAATTTTGGAAAATTATCACCAGCGCATCAGCTACCACATTAGCCAACTCTTTTAAGACCCTAGGATGTAATCCATCAGGACCCGGAGACTTGCCAGCCCACAGCTCCATCAATTTCCTCAGTACCATTTCCCTAGTGATTTCAATTTCACCAAGTTGCTTTCTCCCTTTCGCCTCCTGATTTGCAGCTATTACTGGAATGTTTTTTGTATCCTCTATAGTGGACACAGAAGCAAAATATTTGTTCATTTCTTCCACCATATCCTTATCCGCTATTAACTCCACACTGTCACTCTCTAGAGGACCAACACTCACTTTACTTACTCTTTTCCCTTTTAAGCACCTGTAGAAACGCTTGCTATCCATTTTTACATTTCGAGCTAGCTTCCTCTCATACTCTAATTTCTGTCTCTTGATTAACCTTTTAGCCATTCTCTGCTGTTCTTTATATTCTGTCCAATCATCTGTTCTGCCACTCATCTTTGCGGAGTTGTATACTTTTTCCTTCAGTTTGATGCTTTTCTTAACATTTCTAGTTAACCACGGATGGTGGGTCCTCCCCTTAGAATTTTTCTTTATAGTAGGAATGTATTTATTCTGAATACTCTGAAATATCTCCTTAAAAGTCTGCCACTGCTTCTCTATTGATCTTTCCTCTAGCCTAGTTTCCCAGTTCACTTCAGCTAGCTCAGCTTTCATCCCCACATAGTTGCTCTTATTTAAGTTTAAGATACTAGTCAAGGCTGCAGCATGTGGAAGCTCCTGGATAACATTGTGATCCAGGGCAAGCATGTCTGCAGCAAGTGTTTGTGGCTCGAGGAGCCTCGGCTCAGAGTCATTGAGCTGGAGGCTGAGCTGTAGACACTGCAACGCATCAAGGAGGGCGCAAGTTACTGGGTCACTTTGTACCAGGAAGTGGTCAAGGCCCTTAGGATAGGATCTTCTGATTTGGTCAGTGGTCAGGGACAGGACAATGTGACTGTGAGTGAGGCAGGTAAGGGGACCTAGAGGGCAGGAATACAGGAGCCTCAGCCTTTGCCATTGTTTGACAGGTTTGAAGTTCTTTCAGCTTGTTTGGCTGCTTGTGGGAGCTGCAGGGTGGATAAGCTGACTGATCACGGCACCATGGTACAGGAAGCCATTCAAGTGGGCAGAGCAAAAGGGAATGTGGTAGTCAGGGACAGTACGAGGAGGGGGATTGGCACTATTCCCTGTAGCAAAGAGTGAGAAACCAAATGGCTGTGTTGCCTACCTGGTTACAGGTTTTGGGACACCTGCTCAGGGCTGGAGAGGAACTTGCAGTGGGAGGGAGAAGATCCAGTGGTCATGGTCCATGTTGGCACCAACGACATAGGCAGGACAAGGAAGGAAGTTCTGCATAGTCAGCATGAGAAGCTACTCAGTAAATTAAGAAGCAGAACCTCTCTGGATTATTACCTGAGCCATGAGCAAATTGGCATAGGGTAAATAAGATTAGAGAAATGAAAATGTGGCTCAAAGGCTGGTGTGGGAGAAATGGGTTGGTGGGGCCTTGGCACCAGTACTGGGGAAAGTGGGAGGTGATCCATTGGGACGGCCTACACCTGAACCGTGCTGGGGCTGGCATCCTCATGAGCTGCATAATTAGGGAAGGAGGTTTGACCTGACATGAGGCAAGTGACATTTACGCTACATAAGTGTAAGGCAATGTCCATCACCAACAAGAGAGAATCTAACCATTGCTGCTTGACATTCAATGGCATTACCATTACCAAATCCCCCACCATCAACATTCCAGGGGTTGCCATTCACCAGAACTGAACCAGACTAGCCAAATAAATACTGTGGCTACAAAAGCAGGCCAGAGGTTAGGAATTCTACAGTGAGTAACTCACCTGCTGACTCCCCAAAGCTTGTCCACCATCTACAAGACAAGTCCAGAGTATGATGGAACACTCCCCATTTGCCTGGATGAGTACAACTCCAACAACACTCGAGAAGCTTGACACCATCCAGGATAAAGCAGCCCGCTTGATTGGCACCACATCTACAAACATTCACTCCCTCCACCACCGACGCTTAGTAACAGCAGTGTGTACCATCTACAAGATGCACTGCAGGAACTCACCAAGGCTCCTCAGATAGCGCTTTCCAAACCCACGACCATGACCATCTAGAAGGACAAAGGCAGCAGATAGATGGGAACACCACCACCTGGAAGTTCCCCTCCAAGTCACTCACCATCCTGACTTGGAAATATATTGCCATTTCTTCACTGTCGCTGGGTCAAAATCCTAGAACTCCCTCCCTAACAGCACTGAGGGTATACCTACAGCATATGGACTGCAGCAGTTCAAGAAGGCAGCTCACCACCATCTTCTCAAGGGCAATTAGGAGTGGGCAATAAGCACTGACCTAGCCAGCAATGCCCACATTCCATGAATGCAGAGAAAAAAAGTTAAGTAGGCTACTTTGTCCTGGATGGTGCCAAGCATCTTGAGTGTTGTTGGAGCTGCACTCATCCAGGCAAGTGGGAAGTATTCCATCACACTCCTGACTTATGCCTTGTAGATGATGGACAGGCTTTGGGGAGACATGAGGCGAGTTACTCGCCGCAGGATTCCTATCCTCTGACCTGCTCTTGTAGCCTCAGTATTTATATGGCTAGTCCAGTTCAGTAATGCCCAGGATGTTGATAGTGGGGTTTCAGTGATGGTAATGCCATTGATTGGCAAGGGGAGATGGTTGGATTCTCTCTTATTGGAGATGGTCATTGCCTGACACTTGTATGGCTTGAATGTTACTTGCCACTTGTCAGCCCAAGCCTGGATATTGTCCAAGTCTTGCTGCATTTGGACATGGACTGCTTCAGTATCTGAGGAGTCACGAATGGTGCTGAACATTGTGCAATCATCAGCGAACATCCCCACTTCTGTCCTTATGATGGAAGGAAGGTCATTGATGAAGCAGCTGAAGATGGTTGGGCCGAGGACACTACCCTGAGGAACACCTGCAGTGATGTCCTGGAGCTGAGATGATTGACCTCCAACAACCACAACCACCTTCCTTTGTGCTAAGTATGACTCCAAACAGCGGAGAGTTTTCCTCTTGATTCCCATTGACTCCAGGGCCAGAATTTTTCCCTCGTCAGTCAGGCTCGGTGGGAGTGGGCCGGGGTGGTTGGGAAGCTGACCGCTGCCCGTAATCGACTCTGCACTGTGATTTGATGCATGTGGGCCAATTAAGGTCCACCCTGTGTGGATCACGAGTGGCAGCGCTGAGTACTGCCTGTGTGGGCTGGGGCAGGAGGGCCTCGTATGCAGCTCGCGCATGCGCAAGAAAGAGCGCTTCAATCTCCCTGAGGCGTGGAGCTCCCTCAGGGAGATTGAAGCGCTGTATAAAAAAATTAACAAAGACAGTAAAAATTTAATAAAACATGTCCCCTCATGTGACTGTGTCACATTAGATTGGACATGTTTTTAATTCAAAAATAAAGTTTTTATTTAATGTTCATTTGCATTAGGAAACCTCATCCCACTCGTGGATGAGCTTTCCTAAAAAATGTAAAGGCTGCTTGGCCTTTTCACCTGCCTGCCAACTGTAAGGTTGGACAGGCAGCATAGTTTTGAATTTAATCAGATTGTTAATGGCCTTAATCGGCCTTTTAATTATCGGCCAGCGGCAGCCGGCTCCAGCGCGTATCCACCGAATGGAATATCGTGTGAGTGCGCAATGACGTTGGGACGCACGCCCAACATCATCGCATGTCATATTACACTCGTGCATGTTGGGTGTGCACCCGCACGCCAAACATAAAATTCTGGCCCAGTTTTGCTCGGGCTCCTTGATGCCACACTCGATCAACTGCTGCCTTGATGTCAAGGGCAGTCACTCTCACCTCACCTCGGGAGTTCAGCTCTTTTGTCCATGTTTGAACCAAGGTTGTAATGAGGTCAGGAGCTGAGTGGCCCTGGCAGAACCCAAACTGGGCATCAGTAAGCAGGTTATTGCTAAGCAAGTGCTGCTTGATAGCACTGTTGATGGCTCCCTCTATCACTTTACTGATGGAGAGTAGATTGATGGGCGGTAATTGGCCAGTTAGGATTTGTCCTGCTTGTTTGTGTACATGACATGCCTGGATAATTTTCCACATTTCCAGGTAGAAGCTAGTGTTGTAGCTGTACTGGAACAGCTTGGCTGGGGTGCAGCTCGTCTAAAGAGAATTGTCACTGAGGAAGCTCTAGACACCATAGAGATCCTGCCTGTCATGGTAGAGCTGGATACAAAGGCCTCAGTGGAGGAGATTAGCAAATCTGTTCACTGATGGGAAATGCTCCAGTTGTTGATGTCATATTGCCTGAACTAATCAAGCTCGGGAAACTGGCATCTGCGTGAACTTTTCTGTATGCTGGAGGGAGGGGCAGTACCACAGGATATGCGTGATACAAACATTGCCATCCTGTACAAGAACAAGGGCAACCACAGTGATTGCAACTACTATTGAGGCATCTCCCTGCTGAGCGTCATGGGAAAAGTATTTGCCCATAGTGCCCTTGTCAGGCAGCAGATCCTGGCTGAACACATCTACCCTGAAGTCCAGTGCGGTTTCAGAATTGGAAGATCTACAATTGCCATGGTCTTCTAGCTGTAAGAGAAATGCCGTGAACCAAGAACCATATTTGGCCTTCATTGATCTTACAGAAAGGCAGACCACTGAGGCATTCTATTTAAGCACCTGGAGAAAACTGGCTGCCTGCTGAAGCTGTTTAATCTAGCCTCCTCTTTCCATGAGAAGATGATGGGTAAGGTCAACTATGATGGGGCAAAATTGGAACCCTTTGAGGTCCGCAGTGGGGTCAAAAGGAGTTGTGTTCTGGCATCAATGCCCTTTGGCATATTCTCTTTGCTGCTCTCATGTGCTTTCAGGTCACCTACAGAGGATGTCTACTAACATACCAGAGCCAATGGAAAGCTCTTCACCATTGCTCGCCTGGGAGCCAAGACAAAGACGCACCAAGTTCTCATCAGAGGAGCTACTCTACATTGGCAATGCTGAACTAATATTCCATACAGAGCAACACCTTCAGAGGCAAACAGCCAGTCTCTGTCACGCCTAAAAAGAATTTAGTTTAACCAGCAGCATCAGGACAACAAATATCATGATCCAGGGTGTTGCCATACCGCCATCTATCAGCATGGGCGATGTGGCACCGGAGGTTGTTGATAATCTAGGCTGTACGATTCCCGGCAATCTGTCACTTGATGCTGAAATCAATACCCGCAGTGCAAAAGTTACAGCCGTTGTGTCCAAGCTGAGTAAGAGAGTGTGGAACAACAGCAAGCTGACTGAGAACACCAAACTGTGAGTTTTACCAAGCCTGTGTCCAGGAGGTCAAAACTCTTTAAGGAAGTTTTCATCTATGATCCTCATCATGATTATGATCCTCATCAGAATATGATATTTGCAGTCGAGCAGAGGCATGTGAATACTGTGCTGCAATAAAGTGGAAGGTGTTGTACAACTGGGAAAGTACGATTGCCACCCTTAAGTGAACCATCTGACCACTGAACGTTCTCCTTACTGGAAGAACAACAACAGCAAACACTTTTTGAGAAACATCAGAAAATGTAACACTGAGTAGGATCCCCAAGAAATCTCTTTATTTTAACTCAGGAAGGATGAACTTTGAATGTGGTTTATCATGAAATATTTAACGTATCAACAAACACTGAAAATACAGACAATGACACTGAACATATAGGAAGTGAGACTACAGATGTTGTCCATGATACTGATGATGAAACATTCAGAGTATTAACAAACATTGAGGAAATAGGTGTAGATATTGACCTGGAGGATTTTGTGAGTGACGCTGAGGAAGGAGAGAATGATTACTACTGTACTAATCAAATTGTAATAATTGTAAATCTCATTAACCTAGAGCCAAGCTAAGTAAAGCAAATGAAAGTAAATTCATTGTGAAAATAAAAAATATTTGACAAATAATGTTTTTGAGTATAATAATTTTGTGTATTTAGACATTTGATTTTCACGTTTGTGGGATTAAAATTGTTAATTAAAATCATTGCGTGAAAGTAGGTAAATAAGCGAATTGTGGAATGAAATCTGTTGGATATTTAGTCCACATGCCAGAAGGGTGAATAAATCAGCTCATTACTACATAAAACATATTTTCTTTATCATATTCTTTAAATCTTAGTTTTAACTTTCATCACTTTATTTCGCTGATGTAACTCAGCTTGCAAACCCTAATTTTTGGATGTCATTTCACCTAACGTGGTTGAAGATTTGGGGCTGGTGGGAAGGACCTTCTTCGGAAACACTCCAGACAATTTCAATGTAGTTCCAGATTGGGAGAGGGAGGGAGGGAGATCTGTGTGTTACTGGCATGTGAGAGGAGGCCTGAATTTGATTCATGGAAACACCACTTGGCCTTTTCTCTGATAGAAATAAGGTCCATCATGGATTCACAGATGCTTCTGAAAAGCAAACCTGTTTGTTCAAGACAACAAAAACAGAAAATGCTGGAAAAACTCAGCAGCATCTGTGGAGAGAGAAACAGAGTTACTGTTTCGAGTCCGGATGCCCCTTCTTCAGAGCTGAAGAGAAGTGGAAATGTGATGATATTTATACTATTTAAGGGGGGTGGGGCAGGTGAAGCTGGATAGAAGGCCAGCGATAGGTGGAGACAAAAGAGAGATTGACAAAGATGTCATGAACTAAAGGACAAAGGGAGTGTTAATGGCAGTGGTAAGGGCTAAAGGAGGAGCTGATAGCGGCATTAAGGTAAGAAGGCAGAATGTGATAATAGCAGGACAAGGGTAGCATTGTGTGAAAGAACAACATGGAACAAGTAACAGATGACCCTGTAGGGGATGGGGTGGGGGGGAAAAGGATAGAAAATGGGATAGAAGAGGGGATAAAAAAGGCAATAAAACCATGGATAAATGAATAAAAATAAAAATAAGTGGATAAAAAATAAAAATGAACGTAGAAAAAAGGGGATTAAAAAAGGGGTAGGGCTAGAGGAGAGAGTTCATGGTCTGATGTTGTTGAACTCGATGTTAAGTCTGGAAGGCTGCAAAGCGCCTAATCGGAAGATGCATTTAGAAATGCATAATATAATCAAGCAGAGTCAGCATGGCTTCATGAAGGGGAAATCATGCCTGACAAATTTATTAGAATTCTTTGATGAGGTAACAAGCAGTATTGATAAAGGGGAACCAGGAGATGTAATATATTTTGATTTCCAAAAGGTGTTCGATAAGGTACCACACATAAGGCAAGAGCCCACTGTGTTGGGGGTAGTATATTAGCATGGATAGAGGATTGGCTAACTAATAGAAGGCAAAGAGTTGGGATATGGGGGGCATTTTCAGGATGGCAGCCTGTAACTAGTGGAGTGCCACAGGGATCAGTGCTGGGGCCACAATTATTTACAAAATATATTGATGACTTGAATGAGGGAAATGAATGTACTATCACCAAGTTTGTGGATGACACAAAAATAGGTAGGAAGGCAAGTGGTGAGGATGACACAAAGAGTCTACAGAGGGATATAGACAGGTTAAGTGAGTGGGCAAAAACATGGCAGATGGAATATAATGTGGCAAAATTTGAGGTTATGCACTTTGGCAGGAAGAATAGAGGAGCTGAATATTATTTAAATGGAGAAAGACTGCAGAAAGCTGCAGCACAGAGGGATTTGGGAGTCCTCATGCATAAATCACAAAAAGCTAGCAAACAAGTTCAGCAGGTAATAGGGAAGGCAAATGGAATGTTGGCCTTTATTTCAAAGAGAATGGAGTATAAAAATAGGGAAGCCTTGCTAAAACTGTACAAGGCACTAGTTAGACCACATGTAGAATACTGTGAACAGTTTGGTCCCCTTATCTGAGGAAAGATATACTGGCATTGGAGACAGTCCAGTGAAGGTTCACTAGGTTGATCCCGAGGATGGAGGGATTTTCTTATGAGGAGAGGTTGAGTCGGTTGGGCCTGTACTCACTGGAGTTTAGAAGAGTGAGAGGCGACCTTATCGAAACATATAAGAATCTTAGGGGGCTTAACAGGGTAGATGCTGAGAGGCTGTTTCCCCTTGTGGGAGAGTCTAGGACCAGAAGGCATAATCTCAGAGTAAGGTGTCACCCATTTAAGACAGAGATGAGGAGGAATTTCTTCTCTCAGAGGGTAGTCAATCTGTGGGATTCTTTACCGCAGAGGGCTGTAAGAGGCTGGGTCGTTAAGTATATTCAAGGCTGAGATAGACAGATTTTTAACCAGTAAGGGAATCAAGGGGTATGGGGAAAAGGCAGCAAAGTGGAGTTGGGGATTATCAGATCAGCCAGGATCTCATTGAATGGTGGAGCAGACTCGATGGACTGAATGGCCTAGTTCTGCTCCTACGTCTTATGGTCTTATGAGGTGCTGTTCCTCCAGTTTGCATTGAGCTTCACTGGAACATTGCAGCAGGTCAAGGACAGACATGTGGGCATGAGAGCAGGGCGGTGTGTTGAAATGGCAAGCGACAAGGTCATGCTTGCAGACAGACCGAAGGTGTTCCGCAAAGCGGTCACCCAGTCTGCGTTTGGTCTCTCCAATTTGGAGGAGACCACATTGGGAGCAGCGAATGCAGTAGAGCAAATTGAAGGAGGTGCAAGTGAAATGCTGCTTCACCTGAAAGGAGCGTTTGGGCCCTTGGACGGAGGGAGGAGGTAAAGGGGCAGGTGTTGCACCTTCTGTGATTGCATGGGAAGGTGTCATGGGTAGGGGATGAGATGTTGGGGATGATGGAGGAGTGGAACAGGATGTCTCAGAGGGAACGGTCCCTATGGAATGCTGACAGGGGAGGGGGGCAGGTGGTGGTAAGGGGAAGATAAGTTTGGTGGTGGCATCATACTGCTGTTGGTGGAAATGGCGGAGGATGATCCTTTGAATGCAGAGGCTGATGAGGTGATAAGTGAGGACAAGTGAGAGGAAGGTGTGAGGGCAGAGGCACTGAAAATAGAGTTGTGGGAGGGGGGCTTGAGTAGGACTAACCATGGTTTTATCCCCTTTTTTTTATCTCCCCTTCTATCCCATTTTCTATCTTTTCCCCCCACTGTCCCTCCCCACACCCCATCCCAAAAGGGCCATCTGTTACTTGTTCCATGTTGTTATTTCACACAATGCTACCCTTGTTCTGCTATAATCACATTCTGCTTTCTTACCTTTACGCCACTATCAGCACCTTTTTTTTTACCTCTTACTACTACCATTAACACTCCTTTTGTGCTTTAGTTCATGACATCTTCGTCAATCTCTCCTTTGCCTCCACCTATTGCTGGCCTTCTAACCAGCTCTACCTGCCTCACCCCCACCCCCACCCCCCCACCCTTTAACAGTATAAATCTTCACATTTCCATTTCTCTTCAGCCCTGAAGAAGGGTTATACGGAGTTGAAATGTTAACTCTGTTTCTCTCTCCACAGATGCTGTTAGCCTTGCTGAGTTTTTACAGCATTTTTTGTTTTTGTTTCAGATTTCCAGCGTCCACAGTATTTTGCTTTTATCTGTTTGTTCAAGATGTTATCTGAGCAGTCACTGGGTGTTCAAACATGGTTAAAGTATTGAAAAGCTAATAACACGTCTCCAAAGTTTATACACATATTGTTTTTTTTTAAATATGTAAAAGCTTACAAGAACTTGGGAGCATAGGAGCCGGAGTAGGCCATTCGGCCCTTCGAGCCTGCTCCACCATTCAGTAAGATCATGGCTGATCAGGTTGTGGTCTCAACTCCACTTTCCTGCCTACCCCCCATAACCCCTTGTCTAACAAAAATCTGTCTAACTCCACTTTGAAAATATTCAAAGACCCAGCCTCCACGACTTTCTGGGGAAGAGAATTCCACACACCAATGACCCTTTGGGGGAAAACGTTTCTCCTCATCTCTGTCTTAAAAGGGAGACCTCGAACTTTTAAACCATGTTGCCTAGTTTTAGTCTCCCTCATGTTATAAAAGTGTTTAAATGCTTTATAAAGTGTTCATTTTTAAGAAGGGCTGACAAATATTTAAATGTGTTAAGCACTATTTCTAACAGTGCGTGAAAGAATGCAACAGTTTTTAAAAAGTGCTCAGGGTTTAAAAAAGTGTTTAATTTCATAACAAAACACTTAGACTGCTATTAAGTTGAAGAATGGTGCCATGGAGCCGTGGCTCCTTCAGAGCTGAAGAAGAGTGATATGGACTCGAAACGTTAACTCTGTTTCTATTTCCACAGATGCTGCCAGACCTGCTGAGCTTTTCCGGCATTTTCTGTTCTTAATTCAATTTTATCTCTTGTTCTCTTGCACTGTCTCTCTCCCTGCACTCTCACCAAACTTACCTTCTTCCCTGTGAGCCAATGGAGCCCACCTCAACTGCCATCAGAACCCCCAAGCCCAATTGTAGGCTTTTCTCTAGGATCTGGGATGGGGCTCCAACCCCTAGTCAGATTTCCTCCCCACCCCACCCCCAACCCATCAACCCACAGTGGGATTTGGTTTCCGACCCTTGGGACTCAATTCCCTCTCACGCTCCCTCTATTGGGGCGGCGGTCACCCTGCCTGGTCCAGGGCAGTATTCACTGCCCGACAGTCAGGCCAAGTCTATCAATTAGCGTGACTTCTGGGTGGGAAATCTGGTTGTAAAAAAACACATGTCCTGCAGCCTAACTCGGACTTCTGGGTCTTGCCTCCCTACCCAAAAACAACAACAGAAAGAAGAAAAAATCCTCTCCTCTGCTCACAGAAGCTGTCCCAGTCAATACTGGGGCCATTGTGTTAGACACAGGGAGGTTATTGGAAACTGACACAGTTTTTGATCTTCAGCACGTGATTGGACACTGAGATAAATATACAACATCTTGCAGATGTTGGAAATATGTAATAAAAAAAACCAGAAAGTGCTGGAATTCCTCAGCAGGTGCGGCCTCATTTGTAGAGACAGAAGCAGAGTTTACATTTCAGGTCAGCGGCCTTTCATCAGAATCAAATTAGGCTTTTCTCAAGTAAGATCTTCGACTTGAAAGTTGAACTCTGTTTCTTTTTTTATAGATGCTGCCTGGCCTGTTGAGGGTATCCAGCAGTTTTTTTGTTTTATTTTAATCCTGAGAAATTATGTTGGGGATGGGCTGGTGAACTTAGATAGACCTATTCTGTTTGACATGGACCAGTGAATGCAGAGTGAACACTGGGGTTGAACATGGGCTGGTGAGTGGAGGGTTATCAATGGTTTTGGACCTGAGCTGATGTTGGGAGACTGACTGTCAGTATTGGACAAGGCAGATGAATGTAGCCTGGCCATCGATGTGGAATATAAGCTGCTGGACGAGGACTGACTTGCCCATGGGCTGATGAATGGAGACTGACCAAATATCTTAAGTATGTGCTGGGGAATGCACACTAACTCACAGTAACTCAGTGTTGTGTATAGGATGCTGATTGGAGACTGACCTCTTATATTGGCCATGGGCTGGCGAATGAAAACTGACTGTTTGTCTTGCACACTTGCCAGTGAATGGAGACTGACTGCTTGCACTGAATATGTGGCGAGGAGTGAAAATTGACCACTTGCCTGGGAATGTGTCAGTGAATGCTGTCTTACTGCTGGTGTTGGACATGGCTGGTAAACAGGATGACTTACTGCATTGGTCAAAGGGCAATGAATGCAGGATGACACTGTATTGCTCGGAGACAATGGCATCATGGTAATGTCACTGGGCTAGTAATCCAAAAGCTGATGCTCTGGTGACAAGGGTGCCAATCCCACCATGACAGCTGATGGAATTTAAATTCAGTTCATCAGTTGAAAAAAAGTTGAATAAATTGCTGGTAGTCTCAGCAATGGTGCCATGGATCAATCATGGTTTGCTGCAAAAGCCCATCTGTTTCACAAATGGTCCAGCCAATCTCTCAATTGGACTAAACCGCTACAGGAAAAATCAAAACAGAAAAGAAGCAGATGGAGCACCCAGCATCAGGAAATGCCAATGGCATCAGGTCAAACATGGGCAAGGAAACTTCCCGCTGATCACCAGCCACCGCCCTCCCTCAGCTGATGAATCAGTGCTCATCCAGGTTGAACACAATTCCGACCTGCTGATAGCAAGGACATGGAATATACTGTCGATGAGCGACTTCAATGTCCTTCACCGAGAGTGGCACAGTGGCATTGCTGACCGAGCTGGTGGAGTCTGAAGGAACATAAGTGCTAGACTGAGCTTTTGACAGGTGGTGAGGGAACCAATAAGGACAAAAACCTACTCGACCTTGTTCTCGCCAATCTACCTGTAGCAGATGCATCTGTCCATAACAGGAAAGAGTGATCACCACACCACAAGGTCCCATCTTCACACTGAGCATACCATCCATCATGTTGTGTGGTATGACCACTGTGCTAAATTCCAGAACTAGCAGCTCAACATTGGGTATCCATGAGATGCTGTGAGCCATCAGCAGCAACAGAATTGTACTCGAGCACAACCTGTAAACTCATGGCCTGGCATATCCCCCACTCAGCGGGAAAGAGTCGCATTGTGGTAATGTTACTGCACAAGCAATCCAAAGACCAGGCCAATGCTCTTGGGCAAGGGTTCAAATGCCACAGTGGCAGCTGGTGAAATTTGAAGTTATTTAATTAATTTTAAAATATGTAGGATTGAAAGCTAGTAACAGTAATGGTGATCCTGAAACAAACATCGATCGACATAGAAATGCATCGGGTTCACCTGATGGCCTTCAGGGAAGGAGGTCCGTTGCACTTACCCATCCTGGCCCTTATATAACTCCAGACCCAAATCAAATGGTTGACAATTGACTGCTTCGAAGGGCAATTAGTGATGAACAAAATGCTAGCATTGCCAGTGACGCCCAGATCCAATGAACGATTAAAAATACTCAAACCTCACTATCAACCCTGGCTCAAAGAAGAGTGTAGGATAGCATGCCAGGATTACACCAGGCAAAGCTAAAAGTGATGTCTCAGCCTGATGAAGATAACCGCAGGACTATTTGCATGCTAAACAGTGGGATCAGCCTGTGATAAATAGAGCTAAGCAATCTTTTAACTGGAGACAATGGGAATCGAGGGAAAACTCTCCACTGGTTGGAGTCATACCGAGCACAAAGGAAGATGATTATAGTCGTTGGAGGTCAATCATCTCAGTTCCAGGACATCACTGCAGGAGTTCCTTAGGGTAGTGTCCTCGGCCCAACCATCTTCAGCTGCTTCATCAATAACCATAACTCCATCATAGTATCAGAAGTGGGTATGTTCACTGATGATTGCACAATGTTCAGCACCATTCGCGACTCCTCAGATACTGAAGCAGTCAACGTCCTTTAGATGGGAACACCACCACCTGGAAGTTCTCCTCCAAGTCACTCACCATCCTGACTTGGAAATATATCGCTGTTCCTTCACTGTCGCTGGGTCAAAATCCTGGCACTCCCTCTCTAACAGCACTGTGGGTGTACCTACACCATATGGACTGCAGCAGTTCAAGAAGGCAGCTCACCACCACCTTCTCAAGGGCAATTAGGGATGGGTAATAAATGCTGGCCCAGCCAGCGAAGCCCACATCCCGTAAATGAATTTTTAAAAATCCTTCTTGGCCTCCTCCTCAGGGCCTCAGCAGCACAGATGTCAATCTTCAGATAATTCAATTCACACCACGTGATATCAGGAAAAGGCTGAAGTCACTAGCTATAGCAAAGCCTATGGACCATGACAACATCTTGGTACTGCAGCTTTGTACTCCAAAACCAGCTGCACCCCCATCTATACTGTTCCAGTACAGCTGCAAATCTTGCATCTCCCTGACAATGTGAAAGTTTTCCCAGGTATGTCCTGTCCACAAAAAGCAGGACAAATCCAATCTGGCCAATTACCAACCTATTAGTCTCCTCTTGATCCTCAGCAAAGTTATGTAAGGGGTTGTGGACAGTGCTATGAAGTGGCAAAGCACAGCAATAATTTGCACACTGGGTTCCCCAGCACCATTCACCCCCTAACCTCATTACAGCTTTGCTAACATGGACAAAAGAGCTGAACTCCAGAGGTGAGGTGACAGCAACTGCACTTGGCATCAAGGTAGCATTTGACTGGGTGTAGGATGAAGGAGCCCTGGAAAAATTGCAGTCATTGCAAATCGGGAGAAAACTGTACACCAGTTGGAGTCACATCTAGCACATAGAAAGAAGGTTATAGTGTTGGAGACCAATCATCCCAGTCCAAGGACATCTCTATAGTATTTCTTCAGAGTAGCGTCCCCAGCTTCAACTGATTCATCAGTGTTGCTCACTCCATCATAAGGCCAGAAGTGGGGATGTTCGCTGATGATTGCTCAATGTTTAGTACCATTCGCAACCCCTAAGATACTGAAACAGTCCATGTCCAAATGGAACAAGACCTGGGGCGACATTCAGGCTTAGGATAATAAGAAGCAAGTAACAGTTGTGCCACACAAGTGCCAGGCAATGACCATCTCCAACAAGAGAGAATCTAACCATCACCCCTTGACATTCAATAGTATTACCATTGCTGAATCCCCGCTATGAACATCCTGGGGCTACCACTGAGCAGAATCTGAACTGGAACAGCCAGATAAATACTATAGCTGCAAGACCAGGTCAGCTGCTGGGAATTCTGAGTTGAATAACTCACCTGCTGACTTCCCAAAGACTGTCCACTATCTAGAAGACACATGTCAGGAGTGTGATGGAATACCATCCACTTGCCCGGATGAGTGCAGCTCCCACAACACTCAAGGTGCTGGACAACATTCAGGACAAAGCAGCCTGCTTGATTGGCACTCCATCCACCAGCTTAATGATTCACCCCCTCCACCGTTGGTGCACTGCGGCAGCACAGTATACCCTATACAAGGTGCATTGCAGCAACTCACCGAGGCTTCTTTGACAGCTCCTTTCAAACCCACGAGCTCTACTACCTCAAAAGAGAAGGCAGCAGATGCATGGGAACACCACCACCTGGAAGTTCCCCTCCAAGCTACACACGATCCTGACTTGGAAATATATCACTGTTCCTTCACTGTCGCAGAATCAAAATGCTGGAACTCCCTTCCCAGAAGCCCTGTGGGAGTACCTGCACCTGATGCACCACCACCACTTTCTCAAGGGTATTCAGTGATGTACAACAAATGTTGTCCTTACCAGTGCCACCCACATCCCTGAAGGATTAAAAACAACACAACCTGTTTAATGGACATATCAGACTGATTGTTTTGGACATTGGTGGCCATTGTAAACTAATGACCTATATTGGAGATGGGCTGATGAATGTAGACTAATGAGTTTTGTTGGATATGAGCTGGTGAATGGTGAATGCAACTACCCACAGAGCAGTGAGTTGAGACTGACTGCTCGCATCTCAGTCATTGGAAATGAACATCTTTAGTTGGATCTGATCCTGTGAATGGAGACTGAAACATAGTATTAGACATTGGTCAGTGATTGGAAACTGTGTCACTGGGTTGGATGAGGAGTATACATTGAAGCATTATAGTTTATGCTGTACATGAGCTGGTGAATGGTGCCTGACAGGTTATTTTAGACATTGGTCCACAAGCAGTCCTGGTCACCACATTACAGGAAGGACGTAATAGCTCTGGAGAGAGTGCAGAGGAGCTTTACAAGAATGTTGCCAGGGTTAGAAAAGTGTAGCTACGAGGAGCAATTGGATAGGTTGGTGTTATTCTCCTTAGAACAAAGAAGGCTGAGAGGTGACTTGATTGAAGTGTACAAAATTATGAGGGAATAGATAGAGTGGACAGGATAAAATTGTTTCCCTTGATGGAGAATTCTAGAACCAGGGGACATAGATTCAAGATAAGTGGCAGAAGGTGCAGGGGGGACATGAGGAAGAACTTTTTTACGAAGAGGGTAGTGGGTGTCTGGAATACGCTGCCCAATTTGGTGGTAGAGGCAGAAACTTTAAACTCTTTTAAAAAGTACCTGGATCTGCACCTAAAGTGCTGTAAGCTGCAGGGCTATGGGCCGGGTGCAGGAAGGTGGGGTTAGAAAGGGCACCTGGGTATCCTCGGGCTGGCATGGACAAGATGGGCCAAATGGCCTCCTTCTGTGCTGTAACTTTTCTATGGTTCTAAATGCAGATTGACTTCTGAAGTTTGATATGATTAATTAAAACTGACCACTAAAGTTGGACATGGGTTAGTGAGTGTAGATAAATTGTCTGTGTTAGACATTGACAGAAAATGTAGACAAACAATCCACATTGGACAGGACAGTGAATGGAGATTGATCCATTGTGGTGGACACTGGTGCTTGCATGGAAACTGCCTGTCAGTGTTGGAAATGGGCCGGTGATTTGAGATTGACCAGTTGTGGTGGACACCCAAGTTTGTACTGGGATTGATTTATTACCCTGGGCATGGGCCTTTGAATGGAGACTGTCTGATTTTGTTTCACTTGGGCTGTGATTGGTGTCTGGCCTATTTTGTTTGACATGAGCCTCTGAATGTGGACAGATACCTGCGGAAGGGCATGGCAGGGAAAATGTAGACTGACAAATCATGTTGGCCATGGGATAGTGAACAAAGACTGACAGTGTGCTGGATAGAGGCCAGTGAAAGGAAACTGAGAGTTTGTGTTGGAAATAGGCCAGTGAGTTAAAACTCAGCACTTACAATGGGCATAAGTAGAGAGTGACTGATTGCGTAGGGCACCGACAGTGAATGTAAGCTGTCCACTTTGCAATTGGGGCATTGCATGAAGAGTGCCTGATTGCATTAAACAAAAAGCACTAAATACAGGTTGACATCTGTGGTTGGATATGGGCTTGAAAATGAATATTTCATTTATCAGCCATGACTCAGTGGGTCAAGTACTTGCCTTTAAGTCCAGTAATTGTGGGTTTAAGTCCTACATAAGAGACTTGAGCACAGAAATCAAAGTGAGCAGTTCAGCATAGTAGTGAGGGGTGCTTCTTTGTTGGCGCTGCTGCCTTTCAGATGAAGTGTTAAGCAGAAGGTACATTTTCTCTCAGGTAAATGGAAAATTCCCATTCCATTCTCAATGATATTGAAGGAGAGCAGGGGAGTTATTGCCTACATCCGAACAATTGTTGATCCCTCAATCAACATCACTAAAAGGGAAAGAAATGATCATATTGCTGATTGTGGGACTTGCGATTTGTAAATTGCTTGCCCTGCTTCCTTCAAGACAACATTGAGCACGCTTCAAAAGTACTTCATTGGCTGTAAAATGCTTTGAGATGTTCGCTGGCTGTGGAAGATGCTATATAAATGCAAATCTTTCTTTCCAAACACTTGTATTGGGGAAGGGATGTGAATGGATATTTATCCTTTGTGATGGACATGCACTGGGGATTAGAGACTGACACTTTTTGTCAGACCTGGACCTGCAAATAGAGACAGAAACATATTGTTGGCCATGGGCTGGTGAATGGAGACTGACCCATTGTGTTGACATGGGCTGCAAAATAAAAGCTTCATGCATCACCTGTGGTGGGGTTTGAACTCATAGCCCCAGAGCATTAGCCTGGGGTCTCTGCAATTAACCAGTCCAGTGACATTACCACTTTGCCACCACCTCCCCAGTTCAAAGTTTGGACTGAACAATTATGTTGAACACAGATCTGTAAATCCAGCTTGATTGATTACTTTGGACATGGGTCTGTAAGCACCACATACCTATTGTGTTGGACACAGGTCTAATGAATACATCTGACTGTATTGGGCATGGACCTGTAAATAACTAATCACAGGGATGGAGAGATTATCCTATGAGGAAATATGAAATAGGCTGGGGCTTCACTCTGCAGTTAAGAAGAATGAGAGGTGTATCATTTAGGCATGCAAAATTCTTACAGGCCTCAACAGGACAGATGCAAGAAGGATGTTTCCCCTGGTTGCAAGGTGGGGGTGAGGGTGGGTGTGGGGGTGCATCGGGAACCAGGGGACACAGTATCAGGATAAGGGTCTGCCAATTTAGGACTGAGATGGAGAGAAATTTCTTCACTCAGAGGATGGTGAATCTTTGGAATTCTCTGCCCCAGAAGGTTGTGATGGTTCAGTTGTTGAGTATGTGCACAACTGATATAGATTTCTAGATATTAAAAACATTATGAGATACAAAGGTGGTGCAGGAAAATGGTATTGAAGTAGAAGATCATCCATGATCTCTTTTAATGGTGGAGTGGGCTCGAAGGGCTGAATGGCCTTCTGTTCCCATTTATTATGTTCTTTTGTTCTGACCGATTGTGCTGGACATGGGTCAATGAATGTATAGTGTGTGTGGTTGGTCACCTTGTACCCGGGCCTGCGAATATACATTGACTGATGTTGTTGGACACGGGCATGTTAATACACTGACTAATTGTGTCAGGTGTGGGGCTATGAATAATGGATGCTCATCGGCTGATTGTGTTGGACATGGGACGTTGCTTTGAGATTGAGACATTTTGTCATACGTGTGAAATGAGTCAGAAACAGTGCATCTGACATGCATTGATAAATGGACACTACCCAACCTCGATGCCAAGGGCTTTTGAGCATAAGCTGACAGTGTTTTGCATAGAGGCTTGTGACTGGAGACTGACAGCTTCTGTTGGATATAGGGGTGTGAATGAAGGCTGCGAGTTATGGCATAAATGCCTGTGTTTGTGCAGCAACTCAGGAGTTGTAACATGAATCCCAATTCTTTGATAAATTGGGGATTGAAACCACTAAGGGATCCCATATTCAATACTCGTTCCCATACTGAAATCACTAGATGCAGCACCCACAACAGGATGAAGTTCCCCGAGATAACAAATAGCATAATGAGGGATTTCCTTCGGCTCTTCATCTCTGGGTCACTGGGACTCTCCCCACTGCTGTGAGCCCGGAGTCTCCTGCGGGCTCAGCTGGCCAATATACCGTGTCTGATAGTTAAAACATTGAGTAGTAGAGTCAGAAAAAATGGGACAAAGGGAGTGAGGAAATAATGAAATAACTCAAATAAGTGATGAAAAAGTAAGACCCCCACCATGTTCAACACAAAAGTAAGGATAATTTCCCCCCCAATAGCGACCTGTGACCATGAAGTACCAGAAAATATATTTTAAAGTAAACAGCACAGTCACTGTTTAAAGTAAACACCACAGCTGCTGTTTCCGCAGTGTAATATTTAGCCTTCAGCTTCTGGTAGCAAATGGCCACATATCGATCAAAGGTGAAAGTGATAGTGAACCAGACAGGACAGTCCATGACTACATAAAGCAGTATGCCGTGGATATTACACACACGGAGAGAATCAATAAAATCATTGAGGGGGAAGTGCCCCTGAAGAGAAATGGGAATCTGTCTCATTATCAGATCAATGATAACAAGCAGCAAATCCGCCGATGCCATAGCAACCAGATAATGAGTGACACATTAGAGAGACCACATTTTCCCTGAGAGAGGATTATAATCGCCAGTAGGTTCACTGTGAAGAAGGGAAATAAACAGGGAAGTATTAGACCCAAGTAAGAGCAGAACTAGAAAGTGCTTTTTCCAATCAGCTCTTCATCAAACTGTGAAGCAAAAACCTCATCAAATTCTCCACATTAAAACAGGAGAAGGTAATAATATCCTGGGATGATACCTCATTCAAAGTAGGAATATGTGAGGTATGTGAAATACCAGAGGGCCAGCTTATCCATTTACTGAATTCCAGTCATGCTCATCAGTAGAGACAATTTCTGAGGCGCAAATATAGTGTGTGCACACCTGCACTCCAAGAAAGAAGAACTGGCACAGAAGTGGAACAGAAATCAGGGCTGGTATGAGAGGACATCCCCCTTCACTGTTTCCCAGCAAGGGGCTGAGACGTCATGGAAGGAACTGGAGAACCGTGATTTTACCAGGGAGGATACACATACATTCAGTGTACCCACATTATGATCAGAACCTCATAGGAAAGATAACATTAGGGAGGCGGTGATATAGTGGTATTGTCACTGGGCTAGCAATCCACAGACCCAGGATAATACTCTCGGGACCTGGGGTCTAATCCCACCACAGCAGAGGGTGAAATTTGAATTCAATAAAAATCTGAAATTATAAGTCTGATGATGACCACTCAACCATTACCAATTGTCATAAAACCCCATTTGGCTCACTAATGTCCTTCAGGGAAGGAAATCTGCTGTCCTTACCTGGTCTGGCCTACATGTGACTCCAGACCCACAGCAGTACGGTTGATTCTTAAATGCCCCCTGAACAAGGGCATTTAGGGATGGGAAATAAATGCTGGCCTAGCCAGTGATGCCCACATTCCATGAATGAATACAAAAAATTATGCCAGAGGACTGTTTGACTCTTCAATAATGCTCAGCACATTCACCACCAAATGGAAAGAATAGCATTTTATTTTACCAGCGTGGCCACATCTTGCAGCCGGGAGTTTAGAAGAGGGAAAAAAGAGGAAAGGGAGAGGAGGAGATGAGTTTTGATCAGAAGATTTGAATGGGGGAGAGATAATAGGAAGATATCAGGCTAGGAAGAGGTGGAAGATGGGTAGTCAGGTATAACTGAGGGGAGAAGATGTGAGGAGAAGGAAACAAATGAAAGGAGAGGAAGAAAATGGAGAAACTCTGAAGGAGAGGAAAGGTAGATGCTACTTAATGAAAAAAAAGAAATATTGTAGTGATGAAAATGGGTTTGAATGAGGTCATGGTTTCTTTTCACAATATTGCATCTTGCTCTCTATTTTTGCTACAGCATCACTGAGATTTAGTTGGATTTACTGGAACACGGTCATGAAGCTCAAGGAAAACTTTCCAAGACGGGCCACTCCACTAAGTATTTGAACATCAGGTGGAGCATGGCAAGAGAGAATACAAAAGAGGTTAAGAGGGAAGTCACAATAGAATTACAAAGGCAAAGAGGAACTGCGAAATAAAAGGAACACAAAGCAAAATAATGATTTTTTTTAAAATAAAGGATGTTGGGGTTGGAATGGGGCTACCAGCTGATGGCCAGGATAAAACCACAGGCAGCCATAGTGAGATGGTAGGGGGACAATAGCATAATGGAAATGTTACTGGTTAGGAAGCCAGAGACGCAGACTTATGCTTTGGAGTCATGAGTTTCACCACAGCAACGGGGGAGTATCAATTTAATTAATGAATATAGAATAAGTTACGTGTCTCATTAATAATGGTCATGAAACTACCAGATTATTCTGAAAAAAAAACATCTGGTTAACTAATACCTTCATGTCAGCACGGTTTTATACAGGAGGCAGTGAGGGTCACTGGAAGTCCTCAATATTGAGTGTGGGCTCCATGAAGTCTTATGGCATCAGTTCAAATATGGACAAGGAAATCTCATGCTGATTACCATCTACTGCCCACAACTCAGTTAATGAAGAGTCCTCCTTCTCTTAGAAGAAGCATTGTGGGTTGCAAAGGCACATAATGTGTTCTGTATGGGGGACTTCAATGTCCATCACCAAGAGTGGCTCAGTAGTCCCACTAGTGATTAAGCTGTCCGAGTCCTAAAGGACATAGCTGCGAGACTGGGCCTGCGGCAGGTGGTGAGAGAACCAAGAGGAAAAAACATACTTGGTCTTGCCCTCACCAATCTACCTGTCCCAGATGTATCTGTGCATGACAATATTGGAAGGTGTTTGTGACCACAGTCTATGTGGAGACAAAATCTAATTTTCCAAATGAGAGCATCCACGATCACATTATGTACTACCCTGGTTCTAGGTGGGAAAGACTAAAAATAGACCAACAACTTAAAACTGGGCATCCACAAAGCGTGGTGGGCAATCAGCAGCAGTAGAATTGTATTCGAGCACAATCTACGACAACCCTCTACCATTACTATCAAGTCAAGGAATGAGCCCCGGTTCACTGAAGAGTGCAGCATAATATGATAGGAGCAGCACAAGCAGCATACTTGAAAACAAGCTGTAACCTGGCGGTGCTCCAATGCAAATGAATTGCACACCAAATAGCAAGGCCAGCATGCGATTGATGGAGCTACCCCACAGCCAACAGATCAGATCAAAGCTCCGCAGTCCTGACACTTCCAGTCGTGAATGGTGGAGGGCATTTAAACAGCTCACTGGAGGAAGGTGCTGCACAAACATCCTTATATTAAACAATGGTGGTTACCAGCACATCAGTGCAATAAACAAGGCAAAAAGCATTTGAAAACATCTTCAGCTAGAAGTACTGAGTGGATGAATCATCTTGTCCTCCTCTTGGGGCCCTCAGCCTTATAAATGTCAATCCTCAGCCAATTTGATTCACTCCATGTGATATCAAGAAACAGCTGAAGGCACTGAATACAGCAAAGGCTAAGAACCTTTCCAACATATGGGCTATAGTACTGAAGACTGGTGCTCCAGAACGATATGTGCCCCAACCAAAGTTGTTCCAGTACAGCGACAACTCTGGCCTCTATTCCGCAATATGGAAAATGTCCAGGTTTGTCCTGTCCACAAAAATCTGGAGGAATCAAATCCAGCCAATTACTGTGCAATCAATTCACGCATATTAATTGGAAAAGTGACAGAAACTGTCGACAACAGTGCTATCAAGTGGCACTCACTCAGCAACAGTAACCTCAGAGCTATGTACACATGGGCAGAATGAGAGAATGGAACCTATGCTGCACTAAAAAATGTGTACAAACAGACTGTTGGGATGCTTAAACAATACTTCTGTTGAGCAAGCCTGGAGGAACAGTAATGTATTTATCCAAGCGCGTGTCAAGGTTTGTCATTGTCTGTTACAGGCTGTACCACCTTGCCATCATGATGACACCGCCCTTGCCACCAGTTATATGGTGAGCAGATGAGGGGGAGGAGGGGGAGAAAGGGAGGAGGCAGCCAACGCATTGGCCCTTCTGATTGGGTTGCCCATGATCGACTCATCTGACTCTGGTACCAGTGACCACCATCCCATTTTCTCATTCATCAATAGTCCCACAAGTTATCATTCTCCTGTTACTGATTGTCACAACAACATTTTGAACATAATAATAAAATAAACACCATCACAAAACAGACATTCTAAACCAAATTCATAAAACGTAGCTTCCAATTTTAAATACATTAGTCAACTGGACACCCATGCCCATTGACTTGCTGCCTGTCCTTTGTGTGTCTTTCTCTGCTCCTACACAGTGCCAACCCAATGGCTGCAATATGTTGGTGTAAAGCTTCTGATTTTCAGTGGGGAAGACTTGCTGTTGACTTTCCAGGATGAACAGTGCTCGTTCCAGAAAGCCCTGGTTCAGGCTATACTACCTTGTCATGGGCGGCAGCAGCAGCCTGGGCTGATTGGCTGATAGGAAACACCAAGGCCACAGAATGAAGTAGCTAGCTGTAATGACATTGGACTAGGAATGCAGAGGCCCAGGCTAATGTTCTGGGAATATGGGTTCAAATCCCACCGTGGAAGCTGGTGGAATTTGATTGCAGTTAATAAATTCTGCAATTATAATCTAGTTAACCCATTGTCGATTGTCGTAAAAACACATCTGGTTTGCTAATGTCCTTTAGGGAAGGAAATCTGTCTCTCCTTTCCTGGTCTGGCCTACATGTGACTCCAGACCACCTCAGAACCACAAGCACAAGCGTAGACGTTCCCATAGGATCAGGAATGGGACTCCAATCCCTTATATCAGATTCCCACAATGGGAATCAATTTCTGACTCCTATTCATCTCATGCTCATGCTCATCTCATGCTCTCACTAGTGCAGCTGCAAGCTCCCTATCTTGGGTGCAGGCTCCTGCAGAGTATTCACTGCCCAATAGTGGGGCCAAGCCTGTCAATTACTGTGGCTTCTGGATAAGGAAATCTGGTGGAAACAACACACACTTTGGCTATGTCCCGCTTCCTATCAACCCCCTCCCCACACATAAAAAACCCAAAGCAGACCTCTCCTCTTCTTATGGAAAGTGACACATTCTTTGATCTTGAGCACATGAATGGACAACTGTACATTGGTGAAATATTGCCGATGTTGGAAATATGTGATAAGAAAATACAAAAAATGCTGGAAATACTCAGCAGGTGTTGCCTCCTTTGTAGGGACAGAAACCGGGTTTATGTTTCAGTTCGATGGCCTTTCATCAGAACAAAATCAGACTTTTTTGATGCACGGTGATCGACTTGAAAGTTTAAGTCTGTTCCTCTCTCTGTTGATGCTGCCTGGTCTGCTAAGGATTTCCAGCAGGCTCTGCTTTTTTATTGTTGAGAAATTGTGTTGGGGATGGGCTGGTAAACTTAGATGGACTTATTCTGTTTGACATGGTTCAGTGAATGGAGAGGGAACATTGGGGTTGAACATGGGCTGGTCAGTTGAGGGTTCTGTATTCCTTTGGACCTGAGCCAATGACTGTCAGTATTGGACAAGGCAGATGAATGTAGTCTGGTCATTGATGTGGGATATGATCTGCTAGATGAAGATTGATGGCTTATATTGCACATGGGCTGATGAATGGGGGCTGACCAAATATGTTAGCTATGGGCTAAGGAATGCAGACTAACTTATTGTCTTGGACATGTGCCAGTAACTGGAGACTGATTGCTTGCTTTGAACATGTGGCGAGGGAAAATTGATCACTTGTGTGGGTCACGGGCCTACGAATGCACTCTGACTGATTGTGCTGGACACTGGTCTGTGAATGCACAGTGACTGAGTTGGAAACGTGTCTGTGAATACAGATTGACTGTTGTGTTGGACACAGATCTGTGAATACACATTAACTAATTATGTTGGGCACCAGCCTGTGAATGCACACTTACTCACTGTGTTGGGCACACATCTGTGAATATGTACTGGCCGATTTTTAAGCATATTGAATATGAAAGAACACAAGAAATAGGAGCAGGAGTAGATGATATGTCCCATGGTACCTGCTCTGCCATTCAACAGGATCATAGCAGATCCTAGGCTTCAACTCCACTTTTCTGGCCACTCCCCATATCCCCTGAGAAACCAAATATCTGCCTATCCCAGCCTTAAATATATTCAAAGATGGAACATTCACAACCCTCAGGGTTAGAGAATTCCATAGATTCACTAAATATTTATGTGAAGTAATTTTTACTCATCTCAATTCTAAATGATTGGCCCCTCATCCTGACATTGTGTCCGTGTTTTAGATTCCCTGACCAACGGAAACAATCTCTTAGCGTCTCCTTTTCAGTGCCCTTCAGAATCTTGTATAATTTAATGAAATTGCCTCTCATTCTTCTAAACAGCAGAACAAAAGCCCAGTTTACTCAGAATTTCATCATAGGATTACCCCCTCATCCCAGGGACCAATCCAGTGAACCTTCACTTTACTGCCTCCAATGCAAATATGTCATTTATTAAATGTGGAGACCAAAGATGCACACAGTCTTCCAGATGTGGTCTCACCAAAACCCTGTACAAATGCAGAAAAACTTTTCATTATTTCTGTACTCCAATCCCCTTGCTGTAAAGACCAACCTGTCATTTCACTTCCTAATTGCTTGCTGCACCTGCATGCTAACTTCCTGCATTCTGTGTACAAGCACATCCAAGTCTCTTTATATACCAATGTTTCTTTGTACACATTTCACATGTTTAAAGAAATATTCTGCTTTTTTATTCTTACAAACAACTTACAAAGGGCTTCACATTTCCCCAAATTATACTCCATCTGCCATTCTGTTGCCCACTCACTTAACGTTTCCATATCTCTTTACAACCTCTTTGTGTCCTCCCCACAGCTTACCTTTCCACCAAGCATTGTATCATCAACAAACCTAGATATATTTCTCTCTGTCTCTTAATCCAAGTCATGAATATATATTGTAAATAGCTGCGCCCCAGCATTGCTCCTTGTGGCACTCAACTAGTCACAGACTGCCAACTTGAAAATTCTCTATTGATGTCCATTCTCTGCTTCCTTTCCAATAACCAATCTTCTATGCATATTACTATATCACCCCCAACTGTATGGGGCCCTTATTTTGCGTATTAACATTTTGTGTGGCACCTTATCGAAAGCCTTTTGGAAATATCAGTAATGTTTCCCCATTATCTACCCTATTAATTACATGCCCCCAAAAAACTAATACATTTTTCAAACAGTGTTTCCCTTTAGAAAACAACATATTGACTTGTTCTAATCATACCATGATTTTCTAAGTGCATTTTTAAGACTACCTACATAATAGACTCCAGCATTTTTCCAATGACTGAACGTAGGCTAAGTGGCCTAAAGTTAATTGTTTTCTCTCTCCTGTCTTTCTTGAAAAGCCATGTAACAATTCCCAACTTCCAATCTGAAGGATCATTCCCAAATCAACGAAATTTTGGAAAATCATAGCCAGAGCCTACAGCGATCCATTTCAGAACCCCAGGATATAGATCTGAGAGATTTTAGTCAATTAAGTTTCTCCGGTACTTTTTCTGTGCTGTCATTAACGTCCTTTCTTTTTCCTCTCTTTTTATCACCTAAGTTACCATCTATTTCTGGTATGAAACTTGTGTCTTTTACTATGAAGACAGACCCAAAATATTTACTCAGTGCTTCTGCTATTCCCTCATTCTCCATAATTTCTCCTGTCTCTGCTTCTAAGGGACCAATGTTTCTTTACTCTTGCTAGTCCCTTCCTTTTCATGTATTTATAAAAGATCTTACAGTTTGTTTCCATATTTCTGACTAGTTTACTCTCATATTCTATCTCATCCCTTGTTATCAACTTAGCCCTTTGCTGGTTTCTAAAAGACTCCAATTTCTCAGACTACTACTGCTACTCGCTACTGCTTTTTGCAACATTATAAAAAATTCTTTTAATCTAATACCATCCTTACCTTCCTATGTGAGCCACGGATGGGTCCTTCTTGTTGAGTTTTTTTTTTCAATGGAATGAATTTTTGTTGAACGTTTTGAATAGTTTCTTTAAACGGTTCCTGTTGTTCATTTATCACCATACCTTTTAGTCTATTGAATGAATTTAACTTAACCAGTTCTTCCCTCATACCTTTGTTATTGAATTTGTTTACATTTAAGACTCTTGCTTGTGATTGGAGTATGACACTTTCAAATTTAACACGGAATTCAATGATCACTATTTCCCAGTGGATCTTTTACTATGACGTTGCTAATTAACCCTGCTTCATTATGTAATACTAGATATAACATAGGTTTATCCTTAGTCAATTCCACAATTTTGTCCAAGAAACTGTCATGAAAACATTCTACAAACTCATCTTCCAGACCACCTTTGCCATTTTGATGATGCCAGACTATATGAAGATTAACGTCCCACAATTATTAAATTGTCTTTGTTACAAACTCCAATAATTTATTGTTTACTGCTCTGTCCAATGGCAAAACTATTGTTGGGGGCAGGCGGGGGCTGTGATCTGCACCCATGAGTGCTTTCTGACTCTTGCTATTCCTACATGGAACAATTGTTTTGCATATGGGTCTGTGAATATAAAGTGACCTATTGTGTTGGACACAGGTCTATGAATATACTGTGAAAACTGTGTGGGACACAGATCAAAGAATACACCTTGACTAATTGTGTTGGATTTGGGACTGTAAATTCACACTGACTGACTGTGTTGGTCATGGGGCACAGTGTTTGGGATTGAGACGTTTTGATGGACATGTGAATGGAGTTGGGAACATTGCATTAAACATGGTCTGGCAAAGGGAAACTGCTAAATCTTGTTGTCCATCAGCTTGTGCGCTGAAACCGACACATTGTATTGTGCAGAGGTCGATGATAGGAGGTGGACAGTTTGTGTTGTACATAGGCTGGTGAATGAATGCTGACAGTTTCTGTTGCACATGGACCGGTGAATGTGGACTGAACCAACGTGCTGGACATGGGCCAGAGAAGGAAGATGGACAGATTGTATTGGAGATGGCTAATGAATAGGGATTGTCTGATTGCATTGTACCTCCGTAGGTGAATGAGGACTGACAGTCTGTTTTGTGCATGTGTCACTGAATGAAAAACAGACTGCTTGTGTTGGGCATGGGCTAGCACAGCGTTTCCCAAACTTTTCCGGCCACAGAACTCTTTTGAAGTCCCAGGAGTATTGACGGAACCCTTTAGAAACATTCTTATTATTTTGAAGAGTTAAACCACGAAAAAAAATGATTATTTTTGTGCAATAGGTACACACATACAAAAACAAATTTATAGAAGCTTTTTCTATTCCTTATATGTGTACGTTTATTATAAATAAAAAGTTATTTTAGTCAAAGTACTTAAGTCTTACCTTCTTTTAGTCATTTTAATGGGAGGAGCGATGCTGCTTCTTTCCCTCAAATTGGTTTAAAATTCGGAGTGATGCTGGATTGTCACATCAGGTGCAGCATTCAGCCTGCTCCCTGTTTTTTTTGCTTTTGTTTCAGAGTATCGGGAAAAACCACTTTCACACAAATATGCTGCACTGAAAGGAAAGAGCTCACGAACTGCTTTCTTTGCCACATTCGAGCTGCTCCAAAATCTCATCAACGGAAGTTCGCTGAAGCATCGCTTTAGTGTGGAGTCAGAAGTCACGTCAATCAGGCCCTCACAATCTTGCACTGATAAGCCGACTGACCTGGCTGTTGGCGCAAATGGGTTACACACTCACATATCGTAATCATTTGACAGAGGAAAATATCCCAACAGAGAGGAGTGCAAGCCACGCAGGTGCTGTGTAATATCACTGTGAATTAATTTTGGTGAGAAAGCCATTCGGTGTCGGAAAGCAGGCGAAGTTACCCACAAGTACAAGGAATACTGCAAAGCCCAACTCGCTGTAATGAGTACGCATCGCAATTTCAGTCGACAGACCAGTTGTCAGCAGCAGGATCTTGAATTTGTCGGGTGACAGTATTGTTCAACAGCTGCCGGGCCACACCAGCATGCACCTTACCATGTCTTTAGCACAAGGCATTGATCAGGTTCTCTCCCACCGTGTGGGTCTGTCTCTCCTGCATGTGCGGTGAGGTAACTTACTTTGTAAGATGCCTCTGTCATTATCGGTTTTGACAGTTTCTAACATCAAGGTTTTATACTTTGTAAGTACGTTAAAGTTTTCTCCTGAAGTCTTTATCTTTATATTTGGAATGATTTGTTTCCAAATGCCTTGGGAGTTTGGAAGGTGCCATAGAACCGTTGGATAATATTTCGTAGCATACGACGCACTGTGCTTCAGGGGAATCTTTTTCTCCAACGCTCACCAATCCAAAAGAGAAATCGCTCCCATCATACTTCACACTTCTTACTTCCTGCTGCTGATGTGGGTAGCGATCGCTTCAGTTTGGAAAGATCATTTTCCGATTTTTCCGAAGAGATTGTCTTATCACTTTATCACCTGCTTTAGGCTTCTTTGAGATCGCTTCCTTTAGCCACTGATCCATGGCTAAGTAACACAACTAGATTATCATTAACGAGTGATAAACTATTAGCTCTGCCTATCTCCACAATCACCACACCCTCAACTTCTTTCTCTCCCCCCGCCCCTCCACCTTAAACCAGCTTATATTTCATCTTTCTCCTAACTATGCTTCAGTTTTGCCGAAGGGCCATGAAGGCTCGAAACGTTAACTGATTTCTTCTCCACCGATGCTGCCAGACCTGCTGAGTTTTTCCAGGTAATTCTGTTTTTGTTTTAGCTCTGCCAACTGTTTGGCTCAGTTGTTTTGTTAATCACTTTAAATTGTTAATCACTTTAAATCTGTAATCCCTGGGAGCAGTTTCTCTTCATTTACCCCGAAATTGACCCTTTCTGAATTTATACAGCTCTGTCAAATCTCTACTATAAAGGAGAACACTGCTGGCTTCTCTGCTCTATCCACACAACTGTAATCTCTCAGCCCTGGGCCAATTCTGGTAAATCTCTTATGTACTTTCTCCAAAGCTACTTTGCTCATGAGGGAGGACCTCACAGTCACAAATGTATACAGCTGCATTTGCCGGCATGATACCTGTCACACCAGCTAAAGCAATATAAACCTCGTGTCCTGGCCATTAGGGGTATACTTGTAAAACCACTTCATTATCACAGCTGACTGCGTGAACAACCACATGTGTTCAGCCGTACACATGACCGTGTCAAGATGTGTCCAGTAGCCGACTGTGCATGCACAAACCATCTGTGCTGCCGAAATATGTATTCAATCTCTCACAGCGTGAGCACGGTAGGCCTACTCCTATACTCCGCCCAAACTACACAATTGTTTTCGGCAGAACCCCTTGATATATCATAGGGAACCCCAGGGTTCGGCAGAATACAGTTTGGGGAAATCTGGGCTAGTAAATAGAAACCGAATGCTTGTGTTGGAGGTGACGCATCAATGCGATCTAATTACTTGTGATGCACATGGGGCTGTATGATGGGTCTGACTGCTTGTATTGTACATGTGTCCATCAACGGAACCTAAACCCATTGTGTGGGACCTGGGCCTTTGAATTAAGACTGGTAGCTTGTGTTGGAAACTGACTGATGAATAGAGACTGACTGGGTTGGACATTGGCAGAATATTTAGTGCGCTTACTTTTTATGTCGGAGGTGGGCCAGGAAATTCAGACTGGGATGCTGTGCTGCACCTCGGCTAGGGAATAGCAACTGACAGATTGTGTTGGATGTGGTAGGGAGTGGAGAGTGGCCAAATGTGTTGGACTCGGACACTTTAATGGGAGCTGAACAATTGGGTTGGATATGAAGCTGTTAAAGGAGAGTAACGGCTTGTGTTGGACATGTGGCTGTGAATGGCAGCTGACCCATTATGGTGGGCAATGCCCATTGAACAAAGCCTGATCCACTATGCTGGACATAGGCCTTTGAATGTTGGAAAAAGGAGAATGACTGCTTGTAAAACAAAAACAGAAAATGCTGGAAAAACTCAGCAGGTCTGACAACATCTGACAGAGTTAACATTGAATCCGTATGACTTCAGAGCAATGTGTTGGGCATGGGTCAGGGATTGCAGTCAGTTCCATTGTGTTGGACATCAGCTGGTTAAATATGACCAATTCAAGGTAAAGAGTGTGGGTCAGAGTTTGCAGGCTGTTGGTTTGCATTTTAAGTGGGTCAGTGAATGGAGACTGACCGATTTTGATGATCCTGGGCCAGTGAATAGAGATTGATTGTCTGTGTTGGCCATGCCTCAGTGAATGATTTCTGAATGCTTGCATTGGACACCTGTCTCTGAACAGAGGCAGTCAGTCTTTGACAAAGGCTGGTGAAGGCAGCCTGAATGGCTGCTTTGGAAATGGGCTGGAGAGCGAGTCTTTGAAACGCTGTGTTGGAGATGCATCTGTCAATAGAGACTGATTTACTGTATTCGACATTGGCCACAAAACACAGGGTAAACAATTTTCATTTTGGACATATGCTGATGTTGCGAGATTTACTGCTTAAGTTGGACATGGGATTTTGAGATGTGATGCTTGTGTTGGGTGATGGCAAATGAAGATTGACTAAATGACTTGATCTTGAGTCAGTGAATGGAGCCCGTATTAGACACCAGTGAATAGAAACAGATTTGTCTGTCAATGACAGTATTGGTAAGAATAGATTTAGTTGCTGAAAACTGGGCACTGATGAGAGGCTGAGAGTCAGCAGCAGCAACAGAATTGTATCCTTTCAAAATCTGTAGCCTTCTAGCCAGGCACATCACTCACCCTAACAAGCCAGAGGGTCGACCCTAGTTCAATGAGGAGTGCAGGAGTGCATGCGAGGAGCAGCACCATGCCAACCTAGTTAAGCTGCAGCAGATGAATACAAGCCTGCTAAACAGAGGAAGCAGCCTGTTGTAGACAGAGCTAAATGAAACCACAACCAACTGATCAAATCAAAGTTCTGCAATCCTGCCACATCCACTCATGAATGGTGGTGGAGAATGAAATAACAAACCAGCAGTGGAGACTCCACACACAATCCCATCCTCTTTGACAGTGGAACCCAGCACTGCAGTCCAAAAGTCAAGGCTGAAAGATTTTTAACCACCTGTAGCCGGAAGCAGATGATCCATGTTGGTCTCCTTCTGAGGTCAGCATCATCGTAAATGTCAGTGCTCGGTCAATTCAATTCACTCCAGGTGATGTCAAAAAACGGCGGAAGGCATTGTATACTGCAAAGGCTGTGGGCCCTGAACACATTCCGGCAATAGTAATAAAGCGAGAACTAGCAGCACCCTGGCGAAGCTGTTCCAGTACAACGACAACACTGACATCTAACCGAGAAAGTGGAACATTGCCTAGGTATGTACAGTTCACAAAAAGCAGGACACATCCAATTATTGCCCTTTCAATCTACTTCCAATCATTAGCAAAGTGGTGGAGGATGTCATTTACAGTGTTATGCAGTGACACATATTCACCAATGGGTATCAGTCCTGCCTCAGTTAGTAGCACATTTGCCACTGAATCACCAAGTTACTCATTCCAAGGCTTGAGCACCAAAGTCAGGGCTGACACTCAGTACTGAGCGAGTATTGTGCTACTGGAGGAACCAGCTCTAGACACAACTTAAAAAGAGCAGGAGAGATATCTCCGACGTGCTGGTCAATATTTATCCATCAATCAACACCATTCAAAAAGACAGATCACCTGGTCAGTATCACATTGCTGTTTGTGGGTGTTCGCTGAGCACAAATTAGCTGCTGTGTTCCTTACACTGAAAAGTGGCTACACATCAAAATGTGCTTCCTTTGCTGTAAAACAGTTTGAGACGTCTGGTGGTTGTGAAACGCGCTATATAAATACAAATCTTTCTTTCTTCTTTATAATCTGCACACTGATGCTAAGTGAAGTTCCCATCATGGCCATTCAGTGCCAGACTGCATTACAGCCTTGGTCCAAACATTGACAGGATGGGTAGAAAGGCCTCCATCCCTGCTACAATTTTCCATGGAAGATGGAGCTGAATTCCAGTGTGAGGAGCAACTTCCTGGGACATCAAAGCAGCATTTCACCAAGTGTGGCATCAAGGTGCCCTGCCAAAATTAAAGTCCATGACAATCAGGGGAAAAGTCCCCCCGGTTGGAGTCATACCTAACACAAGGGAAAATGACTGGGCTTGTTGGAGGCCAATCATGTCATGCCAAGGACATTGCTGAGGGAGTTCCTCAAGATAGTGTCCTAGGCCCAACTAACTTCAACTATTTCATCAAATGACCTATCCTAAGATCAGACATGGGGATGTTTGCTGATGATTGCATTGTGTTCAGTGTGATACACAAATCCACGGGTATTGAAGCAGTACAGGCCCATATTCAAAAAGACGTGGACAATACTAGGGCTTGGCCCTTATGTTGGTCATGGGCTGGTGAATGGAGTCTGACCATGGGTCACTAAGTGCTGATTGCCAACGCACTCAGTCAATCAGGCAGTAAATATAGAGTGACCAGTTATATTGAAGATAGGCTGGTGAATGCAGACTGAATGCTAATCACCGAGTGGTGAATGGAGAGTAATGGATATTTGCAATAAAGCAGAAGTCTGTAGTTCAACACACAAAAAATTAAATTGTCTCCGACAGGTCTGCTCAAAACATAGCAGAAAGATACCCGTCGAAAATTCCTGGTCTCACGAAGGTAGAATGTTAGCGGGGCGTAGAGACTTTCTCTTTGTGTGCCCTGACCCCACAATTAAGGAGGACGGTCAGGACAGCAATGGGCAAGAGCCTGTGTAGTAAAAACTGGAGAACAGCTGGATTGTGTCAGGTGGTTTGGAAAGACATGAGCTCTTCTTATTAATGAATTAATTCAACGATGAATATAAATCGATATTTTCACTGTTTTCTTCAACTCATCTCTGAATTTAACCTGGGTCATGACATAAATACTAACGTTTATGCAGCAACTCAGGAGCTGGGACATGACTCCTATTTCTCGGTAATAGTGCAGTAGTACCACAAAATAGATTCCCATAAGCCACATTCGATCAAATATTGAGTCCAGCAGAAAAAACATCCATAACAGGATGAAGTTCCCTGAAATAGCGAATAGTAAAATAAGGGATTCCCTTCGGCTCTTCACCTCTGGGTCACTGGGACTCTCTCCACTGCTGTGAGCCCGAAGTCTCCCGCGGGCTCTGCTGGTCACTAAAATGGGTCTGACAGTTAAAGCATTGAGCAGCAGAATCAGAAGAAATGGGACAATGGGAGTGAGGAAAAAATAAAGGAACTCAAATGCTGTCAGAACTGGTGAAAACAGCATGCCAGGTCATTCAAAACAAAAATAAGGATAATTTCCCATCCAAAAGTGACCTGATAACATAAAGTACCAGAAAGTATTCTTTAATATACAAGGTGCAGTCACTGCTCCTAGAACCACTGCTGCTGTTTTCTCAGTGCAATATTTAGCTTTCAGTTTCTGGCAACAAATTGCCACTGATCGATCAAAGATGAAAGTGACAGTGAACCAGAGAGAACAGTCCGTGACTGCATAAAGCAGGATGGCGTGGTTGTTACACACATGGATGGGATAAAGTAAATAATAAAACAGTTTGGTGTGCCAAATATAAGCACAGGGAATCTGTCTCATTATCACATCAATGATAATAACCAGTAAATCTGCCACTGCCATAGCAACCAGGTAATGAGTGACACATTTGGAGAGACCGCATTTCCCCTGAGTAAGGACCATAATTGTCAGAAAGTTCATTGTAAAGGAGGGAAATAGACAGAAAAATATAAGAGCCAAGTAAGAGCAGAACCAGAAAGTGATTTTTCTAATCATCTCTGAACCCAAGTATGGGTCAAAAACCCTGATCACATTTTCCATACTAAAACAAGAAGATTGCAATATCTTGGAATGATACCTCATTTAGAGTAGGAATGTTTGATGTATCAAAGGACCAGTTTATCCATTTAATAAACTTCAGTAATGTTCAGCACCATCAGTGGAGCCATTTGTGAGGCACAATGTGATTTTTAGGCACTGGGATTGTACCCCAAGAAGCTAGAATTCACAAAGAAGAGGAGCAGATAACAAGACTGTGTACATGAGGACATGTATGCCTTTCCATTATATCCCAACAAGGGGACATCATGGAAGGAAGTGGAGAGTGGTGATTTACCAGAGAGAGAACATGCACACACACTGTATCCCCACAATGGTCTGAAAGTGAAGGGGGCGGATAACATTAGAGATTATGCCAAAGGACTTATAGACTCTGTGACACCCCAGTAATGGCCAGCATATTCACTGCTGTATGGGGAGAACAGCATTTTGTTTTAACTAGGGTAGCCTCATCTTAATGTGGAGCCTTAGAGGAGGACAAAGGGAGGAGGTGGAGAGGAAGAGATGGGCTTGGTTCACAGAGTTGAGCAGGGAGGCAAGACGATAGGACAATATCAGGTTAAAAAGAGGTAGAAGAGGGGTAGTCAGATATAAGAGAGGGAAGATGATGTGCAAAGAAAGAAAGAAATGAAAGGGGAGGAAGAAAATTGAGATCTCATGTGGGTGAAGAAAGAAATATGCAAATTGAATGAAAATAACATATATTTGAAGTATTGTGGTGATGAAAACGTCCTTGAATGAGTTCATAGATTTTTTTAAACATCCCACAACTCTACTCTGCCTCTTTGCTGTCGAAACGCTGAGATTTAGTTGGATTAACATGAAGCTCAAGGAGCCACATCCAGAGATGGGAATTGTTTGGACCTTTCTACTAAGCATATGGGCAGCAGGGTGAAAGTGTGACAATGGAAAATACAAAGAGATTAGGGGTGAAGTCAAACAGAATTAGGAAGGCAAAGAGGAGCTAGGAAATAAAATTACCACATAACATGAAGAAATAGTGGAAATACAGGATGTCTGCATTGGAATGAGGCCACTAAGTGACACAAGAACACAAGAATGAGGAGTAGGCCATTCGGCCCCTTGAGGTTGCACCGCCATTAAATAATATCATGGCTGATCTGATTGTAGTCTCAACTCCAGTATCCGGTCTGTCTCCCATAACCCTTGATTCCCTTGTCGATAAAAAGTCTCTCCGACTCAGCCTTGAATATATTCAATGACTCAGCCTCCACTGCTCTCTGGGGAAGAGAATTCCAGACTCATGAACCTCTGGGAGAAAAACAAAGCTCCTCATCTCAGGCTGAAATGGGGGACTCCTAATTTTTAAATTTTGTCCCCTAGTTCTAGACTGCCTCACAAGGGGAAATAAATTCTCATCACCCACCCTGTAATGTCCCCTCAGGATCTTATACGTTTCAATAATATCACCTCTCATTCTTCTGAACTCCAGTAGGTATATGATGAACCCGCTCAACCTTTCCTCATGAGCTAACCCTTTCACCATCAGAATCAGCCAAATGAACATTCTATGAACTGCTTACAATGCATTTGTTCACTTTCTTAAATAAGAACACTTAAACTGTGCACAGCACTCCAGATATGTCCCACCAAGACCCTCTACAGCTGTGGCAACACTTTGGTGAAGTAACTGCTGATGTGGGATGTTATCAAATGCCTTTAGGACATCCAAGTACAGTAAACTATTTAATACCTGGCATGAGGAATGGGTGGTGCCGGTTAATCAACAATGTCGGTTAACGGGAAGATACATTATTCCGGACACACGACAAGGTGCTGCTCTGTCTCAGAGGGGGTTACAAGGAGAAGGGTCGCTGGACAGTCAAAGTCTCCAGACCCACAGGGAATCACAGTAAAACCAGCACAACTGAAGACTAAGCTGACACCACAACTGAAACCATGACCTTCAGACCAGCTTAACAAAAAAAATCATGATGCCAATTTCACTGACAGTTGCTCCAAGCACAATAACCAAAACTGACCCAATAATTTAAAAATGCAAAGCCTATGAACAACTTCTGCTTATTTCCAATTTACTGATTTCATTATTAGTTTTTTTAAAGGAAATATTGTCAGAACGCTGAAAATGACCATGCTGTGAGCTTTTCCATTTACTAGATAACTCTGGCTAGTACAGTGCTGGTTAACAGAACGTTTACCGCATCTGACATCTACAGATTGCCCTTTATCCACTGTGCTTTTTACTTCCTGAAAGAGCTTCAAGAAATCAGTGAAGCATGATTTCCCTGTCACAAACCACATTGGCTCTGTAGGATTGCACTAGGATTTTCTAAATTTCCTGCTTTGACCTGCTCAACATTGGGTTCCAGCATTTACCATCTGACAGATGTTAGGCTAACTGACCTATAGCTTCCTGCCTTCTGCCCCCCCTACCCCCCCACCATCCACCACCCCCCACTTCATCCCAAACTTTCTTGAAGAGAGGTGGGATGTTTGCGATTTTCCAATCCACTGGGAATTTCCAGAATCTGAGGAATTTCGAAAGTTCACAACCAATGCATTTACTATCTTTGCGGTCACTTCTTCTAGGACCTTGGGATGCAGTCCATCAGAATTGTCAACCTTTAGTCATTATTTTTCTGTCCGCTTTTGTCTAGCAGTTTTGATTGTTTTAAGTTACTCCCTCCATTTTAACTCTTGATTTTCAAGTATTCTCAGGATTTTGTGTGTCTTGTACAGTGAAGTAGGACACAACATATCTTTTCAATGCTTCTGCCATCCCTTTGCTACCCAATATTAATCCCCCAGCCTCATCTGCTAAGGGACCAACACTCACTTTACAATCTTTTCCTTTTTAAATATTTGTAGAAACTCTTACTCTCTGCTTTTATATTTCTAGTTAGCTTTCTCTCAGACTCTAAATTCTCCCTCATTTTCTGTTAGTCATTATTTGATGGTTTCTAAAGTAAGTCCAATCTTCTGACCTACACTAATTCATGCAGTATTGTACGCTTTTGATTTCATTTGAAACCGTCTTTAACTTCCTTAGTTATTCATGGATTTTACTTATAAGTTATTCCTCTTTCTCAGTCTTTCTTTCTTAATGGAATATACCTTTGATGAGAATTATGACATTTCTCCTCAAATATCTGAAACTTCACTACTATTCTACCTTTAACCTATTGTCCCAATTCACTTTAGCCAATGCTTTCTTCATACCCTTTTAATTGTCTTTATGTATGTTGAAGATACTAGTCTTAGACCCCACAGCTGTCAGCCTCAAGCTGAATATAAAATTGTTGCATGTTATGATCACTCTTGCCGAGATGTTCCTTTACTAAAAGGTCTTTAATTCATCCTGTTTCATTGCGTATTACCAGGTCTAAAATAGCCTGCTCTCCTTCGGCACTAGAACATACTGCTCTAAGAAATTGCCCCGAAGGCACTGTTTGAACTCATCTTATTCAATTGCAAGGGCTGAAACTCTTTCATTTCTACATTTGTTGTCTCCAATCTGCCTCACTCACATTCACACATTCCCATCTCTGAACACGGACCAAATTAATAGACACCAGAATAAAGGGCATGATTGCCTTCTGGAACAAAATATCCATGTAAATTTACCCCTGCTCACTGTATTGCAGTGCCCAAACCTCAGACTTCTGCTCATCAACTCTGAGTCGAAGTTCCTTAAGCTGCAGGAACTTATTGTAGATGCAGTTGCTGTGGATTACACAGGTATAAATACTATGGCTACAAGAGCAGGTCAGAGGCTAGGAATCCTGCAGTGAGAAACTCACCTCCTGACTCCTGAAAACCTGCCCACCATCTACGAGGCACAAGTCAGGAGTGTGATGGAATACTCTCCACTTGCCTGGATGAGTGAAACTCCAACTCAAGAAGCTTGGCATCATCCAGAACAAAGCAGCCGCTTGATTGGCACCACATCCACAAACATTTACTCTCCCACCACCTATGAACAGTGGCAGCAGTGTGTGCCATCTGCAAGATGCACTGCAGAAACTCACCAAAGCTCCTTAGGCAGCACCTTCCAAACCCACAACCACTACCATCTAGAAGGACAAGGGCAGCAGATAGAGGGGAACACCACCACCTGGAAGTTCCCCTCCAAGTCACTCAACATTCTGGCTTGGAAATATATCACCGTTCCTTCATTGTCACTGGGTCAAAATCCTGGAACTCCCTCCCTAACAGCAGTGTGGGTGTACCTAAACCACATGGACTGCAGCGGTTCAAGAAGGCGGCTCACCACCACCTTCTCAAGGGCAATTAGAGATGGGCAATAAATGCTGGCCCAACCAGCGAAGCCCACATCCCGTGAATTCATTAAAAAAGATATCCAACAGATTGCACCTGCTACAGCTGCAACACATCTCCCACCCCGACATCGTTATTGTATTGTGTTTAATTTAACTAATTAAGTTTAGAAAAAATACTCAATGATTGTCTTTAATTTAATTTAATTTTATCAAATTGTTTATCTATTTAAGCTGTAAATTTAATTCAATACTTCTCAGTATCAATTTAAACTACAGACCCTTTTAAAGTGAATGAAAAAAGAGACTTCAACTCACCAACCACTCAGCTATCTGCTCACCTAATTAATGCTTCTAGGCTTCAGTTCCCACATCCCACCTTCTGGTTGCTGGCTCCAACTCTGGGCCTACTCCAATGATGTAAAAGTCAGAGCAGAACCTCCTTCCTCACTGTACTGAATTCCATCACTCACCAAATTCCCACTGCGTGTCGAGCTGCACTCAGTAAAAGATTGCTATTTTTGTGCTTCTTGCCTTGTGTGCTTAGCAAGGTCACTTGTACTGATACTATCCGGAATTCTACGGAAATGAGCAAGCACGGTTGTCTAGGTAAATCAGCTCCAACTAGCGGCCAAATTAACTAGCTGTAACTGCCTGATCAGTAATGTTGTTTATCCCTGAATATGATTGAAAGAGCTTTAACAATAAATTGGACTTAAATGCTGAACGCAAACTAGATAGGCTTTGGAAATACATTACACCTTAAAATTAACCTGAAATTCATTCACACACCAAACTCACTCACTCACACTTTGTGTCAAGCTGCACTCAGTGACGAGTTGCTTTCTTCATGCTTGGATAGAATCATAGGCAGCCATAGCAAGATGGTGTGGGGGTGGGTGGGGCATGTGGGGAGGTGCGGGATGGGGCAGTGATAGCATAGTGGTAATGTTACTGGGCTAGTACACCAGAGGCCCAGACCAGTGCTCTGGAGACATGATGTTAAATCCCACCATGGAAATAGGGGAATTTCAGTTTAATTAATAAATCTGGAACATAATGCATGTTGCATTAATAATGATGATGTAAATACCAGGCTCTTAAAATACATCTGGTTAATTATTACCCCTCAGAGCAGCACAAAACCTCCTGCTGACCCCCATCTTTCCCCCTCCCTCAGCTGTTGAATCAGTGCTCCTCCATGTTCAAACCACTTGGAAGCAGCATGGAGGGTAGCATGAGCACAGGATGTACACCTTGATGGAGAATTCAAAGTCCATCATAAGTGTGGCTCAGTAACATCACTGCTGACCAAGTTGCCTGAGCCCTGAAGGATATGGATACCAGATTGGGTCTGGGGCAGGTGGTGAGAGAACAAACAAGCGGGAAAAATATACTTGACTTCGTCCTCGCAAATCTACCTGTCACAGATGCACCTGTCCATGATAGGGAGGTGTTTGTGAAGACAATTGTTATAGAGATAAAGTCCCATCTTTCCACTGAAAACACCCTCCATCATTTTGTATACTATTGCTGTGCTATATGGTGTAAAGGATAAAGAAAATATTTTTCCTGACATTACTGTGGGATACTTTAAAGCAGGCTTATGTTTGTGTGTATGTTTCTGTGTGTGTGAATAATAAGTAAACTGCAGACTGTTAGACTACAAGGTTTGAATCAAAGGGATAAAAGTGTAAAAAACAGGTATTTGAAATGCTAATGGACAAGCTAAGTAAAATGGAATTTGCATTTTTTGATAAGTGGAGAGGTTGTTTCATTTTCAAAGAGACATGGTCAGATGTTTACAACTTGTGCTCCAGAACTTGCTGTGTCCCTAGTCAAGCTTTTCCAGTACAACTACAACACTGGCATCTACCTGGCCATGTGGAAAATTGCCCAGGTATGTCCTGTCCACAAAAAGCAGGACAAATCCAACACAGCCAATTGCCACCCCATCAGTCTACTTTCCATCACCAGTAAAGCAATGGAAGGGGTCATCAACAGTGCTATCAAGCGGCACTTGCTTAGCAATAACCTGCTTACTGATGCTTAATTTGGGTTCTGCCAGTGGCAATCAGCTCCTGACCTCATTACAGCCTTGGTTCAAACATGGACAAAAGAGCTGAATTCCCGAGGTGGGGTGAGAGTGACTGCCCTTGACATCAAGTCAGCATTTGACTGAGTGTGGCATCAAGAGGCCCCAGCAAAACTGGAGTCAATGGGGATCAGGGGGAAAGCTCTCCGTTGGTTTGAGTTATACCTAGCATAAAGGAAGATGGTTGTGGTTGTTGGAGGTCAATCATCTCAGTTCCAGGACATCACTGCAGGAGTCCCAGACAGTTCCCACAACACTCAAGAAACTTGACACCATCCAGGACAAAGCAGCCCGCTTGATTGGCACCCCATCCAAAAACATTCACTCCCTCCACCACCGACGCACAGTAGCAGCAGTGTGTACCATCTACAAGGCTCCTCATACAGCATCTTCCAAACCCATGACCTCTACCACCTAGAAGGACAAGGGCAGCAGATACATGGGAACATCACCACCTGGAAGTTCCCCTCCAAGCCACTCACCATCCTGACTTGGAAATATATTACCGTTCCTTTACTGTCGCTGGGCCAAAATCCTGGAACTCCCTTCCTAACAGCACTGTGGGTGTACCTACACCACGTGGACTGCAGTGGTTCAAGAAGGCAGCTCACCACCACCTTCTCAAGGGCAATTAATGCTGGCCCAGCCAGTGAAGCCCACAACCCGCGAATGAATTAAAAAGAAAAATCAGTGAAGGTGGCAAGGCAAATTGAAAGTGTGGTTAATATGGAAATGGCATCCTGACACTTTTCAATAGAGGCACAGAGTACAAACACTAGGAAATTATGCTGAGGTTTTATGAAACACTGGTTCAGCATGAACTGGAGTATTATGCCCAATTCTAGACATCACACTTTAGGGTGTGAAGGCATGTCATCTGCTACCTTACGGTTTCACTCCTTCTACCACCACCACACTGTGGCAGCAGTGTGTACCAAATACAAAGATGAACTACAGCAACTCCCTAAGCTTCCTTCAGTGGCATCTTCAAAACCCATGACCTCTACCATCTAGAAGGACAAGGACAATAAATACATTGGAACACCACCACCTCAACATTTCCCTGCAAGTCACTCACCATCCCGACTTGGAAATATACCGCTGTTCCTTTGCTGTCACTGGGTCAATATCCTGGAACTCCCTCCCTAACAGCACTATGGGTGTACCTACACCACATGGGCTGCAGTGGTTCGAGGAGGCGGCTCACCACCACCTTCTCAAGGGCAACTAGGGATGGGCAATAAAATATTGGTCCAGCCAGCGAAGCCCACCTAGAAACATAGAACCATAGAAAAGTTACAGCACAGAAGGAAGCCATTTGGCCCATCTTGTCCATGCCAGCCCGAGGACACCCAGGTGCCCTTTCTAATCCCACCTTCCTGCACCTGGCCCATAGCCCTGCAGCTTACAGCACTTAAGGTGCCCGTGATCAATTTTTAAATGACATTGGAGAGAATGCAAATAAGATTTATTCAAATGATTTCTGGGATGAGTCTTCAATTACCAAGATAGATTGGGGGGAAAAAAAACTGGGGTTGCTCTTTTTAGAGAAGAGAAGGCTGAGGGGGGATTTAATAGCGATATTCAAAATCCTGAGGGTTCTGGCAGAGCAGATAGGGAGACACTGTTGCTGTTGGTGGAAGGATCGAGAACCAGAGGACAGAAATTTAAGGTGATTGGCAAGAGAACCAGAGCCGAAATGAAGATTTTTTTTTGCTGATAAGGTTTGGTTAGGATCTGAAATGCACTGCCCGAGAGAGTGGTGGAGGCAGGTTTAATTGTGGCTTTCAAATTGTATTTGTATGCGGAATTGTATTTGCCAACATTTACACAACATGCCCAATAATCTGTTCACAAAGTCACTTTGAATAATATGATGTGTATCATGAGTGATCGATGCAGCACTGGATGTTCCGATGTCCAATTAATAACTCAGAGAGCAAGGCACGAAACAGAACAGCAGTGAGGGAAACTCTTTCGAGTTATCAACAGTCACAGATTGCAACTCTTTCGAGTACAATCACAGTTCTTGGTTTCCGGGAGTGGGACATGAACCCACAACCCTCTAATTCAAAGGCGAGGGTGCTATGAACTGAGCCACAACTGACACCTCTAGCAGTGAGGGAAGAGGCTGTAAATAACGAGAAGACAGTACAGTTGTAAGTGATTTACCTAATTAACAGCCGGATAAATGGTGGTTCACCAGGCGCAGCAAACCACGGGGCGGTGCATGACAGGGACAGCAACACAGTTAAACATCTCACACACAACTAGAGCTGGATCTAGGGACTCACCTGGAACGCCAATTATAGCGAGCAGGGGATAGTAGACAAGTTGTATGTCCCGAAGCAGTTTTACAAAGTTAAACAAAAATGTAGTCCTTTGCTTGTAACATTTGAAGTCATTGTTCCCAGATTCGGAAGAATGTTCGCTGTGCCGGAGGTTGCTCTGCTCCTAATACTGGAGACTAACAGGGTGAACGGAACCCATTCTTTATTGCTGAGGGAAAGCCCCCATCGATATAATTAGTGCCAGTGGAGACAGACATCAATTACACTCACTGAACAGGGTTCGGTTAACCCCTTTGCAGTCTAACACTGTTTATATCGTAAACTATAGTTAATCAGATATTGCGCAGAATAACTTTTTACACATATTGTGATTTGCAGTAATTGTGAAACCTGCGTTCTGGCTGAATTGGCGTGAGATGAGAGCATGTCGCTCCCATGCTTCAGATAATTCAACGTGATGAATCTTCCAGTTGGTGTCACATTCAGATATTAAATTGGAGGCACGCAGTGGAACACGTTGGAGATTGCTTATGGATAGTGCTCTGCCGTCTCTGTGAGTATGTGCAAGCGGCCATCATAGCCTGTAATTACTCTCTCCCCATCCTCCGCCATCACCCAGCTCTTTAAAGTCACCCTCCCTAACCCATCTGTCCTGGGAATTATACCACCCCATCTCCAGCCTGCCTTTTAACACCCAGCTCTGAGAATAATGCAGGTCTGGGACAGGGTCTCCTGTCCATTGCGCCTATGTTTGCTCTTTGAAAGAGGTAGCCCATTGGTCCTGGGCCCCCGATGTTTTCCCACAGTTCTGTAAATTCCTCCTTTTCATGTCTTTACCAAATTGTCTTTTAAAATTACTATGAATTTTCACCCACCATTTCATTCAGGCAGTGCAATCCAGATCATAAACAATATGTGCAGAAGTCCGGCGAGTTTAAGGGACAGGAATCTGGGAAAAATATCTTTGGACTTGAGACACCTACATATATAGATACAGTACATACCAGCACACCTCTCCCTGAGATATCACATCAGTGGTAACAAGTGAAGAACTCCTCTGCCAGTCTGAACAGAGAACAGGAGCCCTGTGCACAGAGTCTGCTGCTTACAGCACGCAGGTCTGTTCTGTCGCTCAGTGACTAGCACTATGTAGCCCTGAGTCAGGGACTTGCAGGTTCAACTCTGAAACTCGAAACCTGAACAAGTTATCCAGTTTGACGCTCCAATGCAGCATTGAGGAAATGCTGCTCTGTCGGAGATGCCCATTCCGGCTGACATGTTAAACGGAGGCCACATCTTCCCTGCAAGGTGGACGTAAACGATCCCATGGTGCTATTTTGAGGATGGCTTTGACCAGGTTTCCTACAAATCCATGTGAACCTCTGCCACAACTCCACGTTTGGAGTTTTCTACTATCTATTTTGTACTATACTACCACGTTTTCGATTCAACCATCTTTCTGACCTGTCTGACCTTTCAAACCTGCATTTTGGAAACAGCCCTTATCAAAGTCATGAATGCCAACCCATGTGGCTCTTACTGAGATAAGCTATTCCATCTTTGAAACCTTGGACATGGTTGACCACACCATCTTCCTCCAATGTCAACCACACCATCTTCCTCCAATGTCCTTTTTCCTCCCTTGGGTACCAGTGAGGATCATAGATTTGGGTCCATCATGATGCTTTGCGAGATACTGTATTGTCATTGCCTTCTGCACCATTGCTGACCAGGAGGCTCTTACCGCCTGCCATCAGGCACATGGGACAGATTTATAAGTTGATACCCAATCTGTTTGGCTGCAGAATGAATGCGCCTTCCTTGCCAACAAGTCCATGAGTGGGATTTGAACACCTAACTGCTGGCTCAGAGGTAGGGATGCTACCATTGCACTGAAAACTCTCTGACAATTTTCCTGCATTGTTGTTCATTCAGTTGCAGCCAGAGAATGAACTGCAGACTACATTTCTTACTCCTGCAACAACACCTCTGGAGATCCACAAGGATCTATCCTTAACCTCTTCCAATTTCTCATCTACATGCTTCTCTTCAGCAACATCATCCAAAATCAGAACCTCAGGTTATATCTGTACACTAACCACACCCAGCTCAACGTCAAGACCCCCATTGTGATAGACGACAGTGGTAGTTGAGGATGGACACGTATCCTGTTGGCAGGCAGTTACCAGTGAACTGTGTAGTGGAGATGCCATTATTGATATGTTACCCTGCAACTCTATAAAATATTCCTGTACTCCATATTGTGGGATGGATAAAGAGGCAATGGTGAAAGGCTTAAAAAACTTCGACAACTGTAGTATCAGAACTGAAAGCATATACTTGTCAGGAAAGGCTGACTGGATGGGTATCAGATTTTTCTAGAAAATAGATGACTGAGGGGCGTCCTGATAGAGCTCTTAACAATTATGAAATTTTTGAAAGGGCAGACATAGAAAAAAATGTTTCTACATGACGGAATTTCTCAGTTCCAAACACTATAAATAAAGTAAGTAATAACGTCAAGGAAGGAACTGACCAGGCAGCAGTGGAGAAGAAATAAAAACAGAAAATGCTGGAAAAACTCAGCAGGTCTGACAGCATCTGTGGAGAGAGAAACAGAGTTAATGCTTTGAGTCCGTATGACTCTTTTTCAAAATGAGGAAGTAGTGGAGAAGACTCAGCCTTTGTAAATCTCAAACAGATTTGAGGTTCTTGCATATGTCAATGAAAGTGAGGTCTACATGGTGCATGAGCAGACTGGCCTTGGCATCATGGTACAGGAAACCAATCACGTGAGGAGAGGGGATTGCTGGGGGTGGGGGAGCCAAAATGAATTTAGTGGTAGTAAGAGACAGTATAGTGAGGTTGATTGACACTGTTCTCTACAGCAAAGAGCTGTGTTGCCAGAAGGCTGTGTTGCCTGTCTGGTGCCAGGGACATCTGCTTAGGGCTGGAGTGGAAGGGGGAGATCCTGTCGTCATGGTCCATGTAGGCACCAACGACATATGCAGGACAAGGAAAGAGGTTCTGCATAGTCAGTGAGAAGAGCCAGGCACCAAATTAAGAAGCAGAACCTCAAAGGTAATAATCTCGGTATTATTACCTGAGCCACATGGAAATTAGTGCAGCACAAATAAGGTGAGAGAAATATGTGTGGCTCAAAGACCAGTATTCTAGTGGGTTACATAACTATGAAAGTAGAGAGAATTTTAAACTAAATAGTGAGAGCAATGGACCAAATTTGGGAAAAGGTGGTAAATAAAAGTAGAAACAAGGCAACCATCTTCCGTGGTTAACTAAAAAAGTTAAAGGTAGTACAAAAATTAAAGAAAATGCATATGATTGTGCAAAGATGGGTGGCAGGTCAGATTATTGGACAGAATATTAAAAAAAGCAAAGAATGGCTAAACCATTAATACGGAGGGAAAAATTAAAGTATGAGAGAAAGCTAGCTAGGAATATGAAGACAGAAAGTAAGAGTTTCAATAGAAATTTTAAAAGGGCAATGAGTTAACAGAGTGAGTGTTGGCTCTATAGAAAATGAGCCTGTGGAACTAATAATGGAAAACAAGGAGATGGCAGGTGAATTGAATAGATATTTTACATCAGACTTCACTATGGAAGATACAAGTAATATCCCCAAAATAGCTGTAAATCAGGAAATGGAAGGAAGGGATGAACTCAAGAAAATTACAATCACCAGAGAAGTGGTACTGAGTAAATTGTTGGAGCTGCGGGCTGACAAATCCAAGGTCCTGATGGACTTTATCAAAGGGTCCTAAAAGAAGTAGCTAGTGAGATAGTTGATGTCCTGGTTTTAATTTACCAAAACTCCCCAGATTCAAGGAAGGTTCCATTAGATTGGAAAATAGATAATGTAACTCCTTGATTCAAAAAAGGAGGGAGACACAAAGCAGGAAACTACAGGCCAGTTAGCCTAACATCTGTCATAGGGAAAAATGTTGGAAGCTATTATTAAAGATGTTATGACAGGACACTTGGAAAAGATAATGTTAATCAGGCAGAGTCAACATGTTTTTGTGAAAGGGAAATAATGTTTAACTAATTTATTTGAGTTTTTTGAGGAAGCAACATGTGTTGTGGATAAAGGGGAACCGGTGGATGTACTGTACTTAGATTTCCAGACAGCATTTGTTAAGGTGCCACATTAAAGCCTATTGCGGAAAATACAAGCTCATGGTGTCGGGGGTAACTTATTGGCATGGATAGAAGATTGGCTAGCTAACAGGAAGCAGGGAAGGCACAAATGGATCTTTTTCTGGTTGGCAAGGCATAACGAGTGATGTGCCACCGGGATAAGTGCTGGGGACTCAACTGTTCTACAATTTTATATAAAAGACTTGGATGAAGGGACCAAAGATATGGGGCAATAACTTCCGAGATCCCCAGTGTCTGATTTGGGGGGGCACCCAAAAAATGGGGAACCCGTCTCAGAACCTCAAAGGTAAAGGTTTGCACAGAAGTTGTCCAGAAATGCAAACTTCCCCTGGGCAATTGCCCTGCTCTGGGAACTGAAAATGAGATTTAATCCGCAAACTTCAGGTGGTTCCATCTGTGTTACACAAATAGTTACCCAGAAAAAGTTAGAAGAAACCTCTTCTAACTTCAGGGTAACAATTATAGAGACAAAGACCGGCCACCCATGGACTTCCCCTACACCCCGACCCCCACACCACCGCGCCCCCCCAACTACCTCCCACACCCCCCTCTTGACTTTCCATGGAATTCCTCCCAACCTGACCCAACTCAACCCCCCGCCCCCTGACACGAACCACCCATCCCCCCAACTCCCCACCCTGGACCAGACCCAACTGGACCACCCAACCCAGCTGGACACCCACCTCGTTCCCCCCTCCCCACAAGCTCTAACCCCCTCCCACCCGACCTCTGACCCCCCACTGCCTCCCCCGATGTCCGACCCCCACCACCACCCCTTTAATGTCTGACCACCTCCCCCAATATACGACCCCACCTCCCCAAGTTCTATCCATTTACCTTAGAAATGAACCTTCTCCCTGGCCAGTCAATTTCAATGGGGTCTTTAAACTTACCTGGTTTACAGCAGCTCGCGCCAAGTGTCCTTCTTCAGCCCGACTGCTGGTCTGCGATGCTGAACTTTGGAGACAGCTGCATTGCCTGGATCTCAACCGGCCTGAGCCGGACATTGATTGCCACTCTGAGGAAGTTATGGCCCATGGTTGCTGAATTTGCCGATGACACTAGGATAGGTAGGAAAGTAAGTTGTGAAGAGGACATAAGGAGGCTACAAAGGGACCTAGATAGGCCAAGTGAATGGGCAAAGACCTGGCAAATGCAGTATAATGTGGGAAAATGCGATATTGTCCATTTTGGAAGGAGGAATAAAAAGGAAGCTTATTATCTAAATGGTGAGAGATTGCAGAGCTCTGAGATTCATAGGGATCTGGGTGTCCTCGTGCATGAATCACAAAAGGTTAGTGTGCAGGTACAGCAAGTAATTCGGAAAGCTAATAGAATGTTATCATTTATTGTGAGGGGAATTGAATACAAAACTAGGGAGGTTATGCTTCAGTTATACAGGGCACTGGTGAGACCACATCTGGAGTACTCTGTACAGTATTGTTCTCCTAATTTATGGAAGGACATGATTGCGCTAGAAACAGTTTGGAAAAGTTTATTAGATTAATACCTGGAATGGGTGGGTTGCTTTATGAGGAAAGGTCAGGAAGACCAGGCCTGTATCTGTTGGAGTTTAGGAGGGTAAGTGGCGACTTGATTGAAACATATAAGTCCTAAGCGGTCTTGACATCCACAGGGTGGATGTAGAGAGGATGTTTCCTCTTGTGGGACAATCTACAGCTAGGGGTCACTGTTTAAAAATAAGAGGTCAGCCATTTAAGACAGAGATGAGGAGAATTTTTTTTCCTTATCTCAGAGGGCTGTGAGTCTTTGGAATTCTCTTCCTTAAAAGGCAGTGGAAGCAGAGTCTTTGAATATTTTTAACACAGAGGTAGATGGATTCTTGATAAACAAGAGATCAGAGGTTATCCGGTGTGGGCGGGATTTTCATAAAACTGGAGGCCACAAATATAAGGCAGTTACTGATAAACCAAAACGGAATTCAGGCAAAGCATTTTGGACCTGAGAGTGGTTAGAAATCAGAATATGCTGGCACAAGGGATAATGGAAGCAATCGCTTTATTGCAGTGGGTGGTAATGTCACTGGGCTATCAATCGAGGGGCGCAGGCAAATACTAATGAAACATGGGTTCCAATCACACAATGACAGCTGGTGGGGCTTAAATTCAATCAATTAAATCTGGCAATAAATTGAATGGAAATAATGGTTACCATGAAGCTATGATCATTTGTGAGAAAGACCCATCTGGTTTATTCATGTCCTTTAGAGGAGGACATGGGATTCCAGACTCACTTAATGCAAAGGAAAATGCAATTTGGGATGGACAGCAAGTACTGGCTTCACTAGTGACACTTGCATCTCATGGAAACGTAAGTAAATAAAGATATAAAATGGCATAGGTGCATATAAGGGGAAGTTAGGTAAGCATGTGAGGGAGTTATGATTATTTTGTGCTGTACACTGTATTAAATTCAATATAAAATACATTGACAATTGTGTGTCAGGCATTGTGTATAAAATATGGGAAATAATGTTCAAACGTATTCTTAAAAGGCATTACATCTAGTTGAGAGGTAATGCATACAGTTAAAAAGATAATACTTTGAAGTGAACCTTATGGTTTAGTTGAGCGGCCTAAATCTCAGCATACAGCTTGAACAGGCCTTGGTGAATTCTAGGTATGTTCTCAAATACCCACTTTTCATGCACTTTTCTCATCGCCTCTGGATAGCAATCCTCACGTTTCAGAATTGTGTGATTGTAACAAAGCTGCGCTGCAACCCAATATCTTATGAAATTAAAAATCCTATCCATTATCAATCACTTCAGTATTTATTAGCTGGACAGTTCTTGCTCTGTAAACTCTCCACGTTTTTTTAATCTTATCGATAGTTGCACTTGCATGACATATCCTATTCCCACTAGATTGCTGATCACCCAATTTCCACTCCTGGCCCCCATCTTAGCTTTATGTATGCTTTCCCATGGTAATGGCATCGCTGGCAAGGCCATCATTTGCTGCTCATCTTTAAAGTGTCTTTGAGAAGATGGTGATGAGCCACCTTCTGGAACTACTGGCGCAGGTAAACCCACAGTGCTATTAGTAAGGAATGTTGACACATCTACAGTGAAGTTGATATTTTAAACAGTTCTCTCCCTTCAGGTGTTGTCCCTCTCTCTTTTTAATCTGCTGTCATTATCTCTCTCCTCAAAAAACAAACACTCGACCCAACAGTTCTTTCAAATTACCGGCTCATATCCATCCTCCCTTTTCTCTCCAATGTCCTCCAGGGTGTTGTTGCATCCAGGATCCAATCCCATAATTCCAGGAACCTTATGCTTGAATGCCACCAATCAGGTTTCAGCCCTGATACAGAACCAGAACAGCACTCATCAAAGTCAAAAATGACATCCTATGTGACTCAGGCAAAGCTGTATTTCCTAAATTCGTGCTTCTCGCCCTGTGTGCAGCCTTGGACACAGTTATTCCTGCTATCCTTCTCTAAAACCTCTCCGCTGTGGTCCAGTAGAGCGGGGCTGCTCTCCTCTGGTTCTCTGCTTATCGATCTAGAAAAATGAATTCCTACATATATTATATGTAGGACATATATATATATGTCTCTCTTTGATTCAGTGTCATTCCACACTTAGCAAAAATCTCCTTGTAAAAAAATCAGCATTTTAAAAAGGATAATCCTTAGCTGAACGTTTTTTTGCACGAGTTATCGCAACTGATTAAGTTCTTTGAAATATGAGAAAGATCAGTACCAGAATGACTGTTAATTACAACTGCTATCTAAATAGATTATTGCTTTACTTTTGTCTTGTTCACCATGTCAGTGCTGATTATATTGAGAATGACTTCCACTTTCACACTTCATAACTGAAAGGTTTTGCCAATTATTGTTCAAACATTAACGAAAACAATAGCAGTGCAGTCTGATTAATCCTACCTGTATAAATCTCTGTACTGCAAAAATTGAATATCCTTCTCTCGAGAGAATATCATCTCACTGGAGCCAGGATAGTCTGATTAGTCCTATCTGTATAAATCCCACAATATTCAATGGGGGGGACTGTGTTTTGCTTGTAATTTTTATGAATGATTTTAAGGAAATAAATGGATGAAAAGTGTCCATATTTGTAGAAAATAAGAAACTGGATGCACCTGCAACTGCTGAATACCAATGTGTACACATTGAAATGCACTTGAAGAACTGGATCAATGTTTGGATGAGAGCGATCCCGGGGATCTAGTGAAATGGTAATCAGAACCGACAGTAAAATGACTTCCAAATTTGTAAAACAGAATGTTTGGATGGGTAGTGAGTGTTGAATTGATAAAACCAGGGATGTAAATTTACTTTATGCTGGCTCCAGTGAGATGATCGGAAATAGTTATATGTAGTTTTGATCATGTGATTTCAAAGAGGATATTCCGTAATTGGTAGGGGCATCTGGTTCAGACATTCAGCTATTGGGATACAGGGAAGGATATTCCATTACTAAAGGGGTTATAGAGAAGGATATTCAATTTTTGCAGTACAGAGAAGTATGTGCAGTAATTAGAAGGGGTACAGAGAAGGATATTCAGTTATTGGAGGGGGAACAGAGAAGGATTTCAGTTACTGTAGTGGGATACAGAGAAGAACATTCAGTCATGGGATCCAGTATAAAGACGCATATTCGTTCATTTGGATAGAGAGACAAATATATTCAGTTATTCAAGGGTAGACACAGGGAGAGATATTCAAATAATGGGATACTTAGAAGGATATTCACTTATTGCTGGGGTAAAAAGAAGGAGATTCAGATATTCAAGTGAATGGAGAGAAAGGTATTCAGTTATTGGAAGAGTTACAGACAAGCATATGCATTTATTCGGGTACATAGAAGGATATTCAGTTATTGGAGGGCTTACACAGATGCACAGTTGATTATTGTGGTGTGGAGAAGTGTATTCAGCTATTGGAAGGTAGGCAGGGAATCATATTGAATTATTGGGATATTGGGAAACATGTTCGGTTCATGGGGGAGAGCATACAGAGATGGGCACTCAACTACTGGGCTAGAGAGAAGGGCACTGAGTTACTGATACAAAGTAAAGATAATCCGTCACTGGAGGGGACACAGAGATTAATGTTTGGATGTCGGGAACCTCATTGTAATATATCTGCACATCATTACAGGCCCAGCCGGCTGGAATCATCCCCCCTACGCTGGATCATCTGAGGACACTGGCATGTAAGTGTGTCAACGTGTTTCACAACAACGTGCACTTGGCAGGCTGCACTGTGAGGGGAACTCGGAGGTAAGTGCACAGTAACGTTGTGCAGCGCTTGTGAGGGTCGCCTGCTGGATCAAGGTGGAGGCGACTTGGGTGGAGTGGGGCAAGTGCTCGAGATGACTTGTGAGGGGCAAGTGGTGCACTGCAGTCGAGGCAACCTGGGGGGTGCAAGGGCTGCACTGTGGTTGAATTCACTTTGCGGGGTGGGGGTAGGGGGGGCTGCACTGTGGTTGATGGTAGAGCACAAGCACGTGTGGGGTTGGGGAGTGGGGTGGGGGAGGGAAGCAGCCACACATTAGGAAAACCTTGTATAAAGTGACCATTCCTCTGCAGCTCAGACAGTTCAGGTGCAGCCATTATTGGATTATGATTGGAGTCGGGCCTCTAGCTTATCTGCCCACTCAAGCATGGTGTCAAAGTGCCACCAAGTGCTCCAGAGCTAACTAATGAGTATTTTAGTGGACTGCAGAACAGTTGGGCGACTGGGCACGTTGTACAATCCCCTTGCTAAAGCTGGCCATGGAGCAGTCACTGGGGGAGGTGTTCACAGACCCTGGCAATGTCAGCATCCCGGTTTGGACCAGTCTCCCCTATGGTTCAAGCTAACAGTGCAGCCTTGCAGTGTGGGTTAGGAGAATGTCTGTGCCTGAGCTGAGAGCACAGCATGCAGTTGGTTAGGTGAAGTGGGGTGGAGGTGGGTGGGGTTTCGGGCAGCCATGCAGCGCACTAAACTTTGGCTATCCAAGTGGTGGCCAGCACTCTCCGGGATGTGTTAAGGGGCCTTCAGACTTAACCAAAAGAGGTTCTTAGTACATCCATGCTAACCCACACATGTCTCTCTTTCATCCTGCAGGAGGAGTACATCAGGAGCATGGAGTCTGGTGACTTAGCTGTATGCCTTGTGGCTTACAGAGAGCGGAGACGATGGAGAAGAGAGCGACGAGGCACCTAGCTGGGCAGAGGGAGGAGCAGCACCCTCATGAAGAATGGACAGCTGGGGCTCTGCACACACCGCTGAAGAGCCACAGTGATCCGTCGCTGGTTGGTGCCTAGCTAGACCCAGGGTCTATAGACATTGCCTTTCACTCCTGCAGATGAATGACAAGCAGTGTCACCGATGACTGTGCATGCCATGGGAACTGGTCGGTCACATCTGCCACTTACTGCAGGACTTGGTGTCAAGGGGACATGGAGGACATCCACTGCCAGTGACTGTGAAAGTGACCACGGCGCTCAATTTCTATGCCAGTGGCTCCTTTCAGGGCTCCACAGGTGACCTCTGTGGGATTTCACAACCCACCACCCACAAATGCATCCATGAGGTCACGGATGCCATCTTCACGAGGGCACACAACTTTGTGCTTTTTGCCCGGGATCAGGACAGCCAAGATGCAAGGGCAATAGGATTTGCCCAGGTCTCAGGTTTCCCACAGTGCCATAAGTTGCACTGACGTGGTGCTCAGATCTCCATGGCAACAAGCGATCAGCTACTCCAACTCGCTGAATGTTCAGCTGGTGAGCAACCACCACAAACACATCCTGCAGCTCTGCGCACAGTTTCCAGGGAGTGTCCACAACTCCTACAGTCTCAGTTGGCCTCAGATCCCTGGAGTCTTCCAGGGCCCACTGATGCTGCAGGGATGGTGCCTCAGGGACAAGGGCTACCCAGAGAGGACGTAGCTGATGACACCCGTGTAGCGGCCTCAGACTGCAGCAGAGCGACGCTATAATGAGGCTCATGCAGCAGCTCGCAACTTGGTGGAGCAGACCATCGGGATGCTGAAGATGAGGTTCCAGTGCATAAACCGGACTGGTGGAGCTCTGCAATACAGTCCACAGAGGGTGTCACACATCATCATCGTCATCTACTGCGCCCTTTACAACCTGACACTGCAACAGGGTGAGGAGCTGGCTGAGGAGGAGATGGAGGAGCAGCATGTCTCCTCCAGTGAGGAGGTCGCCGACAGGGATGAGGGTGAGGAGGTAACATTGAAGGCAACGATGATGGTGATGAGGCCATTGCACTGGCCAGACGAGGCAGGTGCACTCAGGAGGCCCTCATAGCTGCCAGACTTGTGGAGAATGATGACAACATTTAGTAAGGAAACACCATAGATCCTCACATTGCATCCATGAACTTTTGACTCCAGTCTGGCTTATGGCAGCACACATACCCTCTTTGAGAATGCTCCTGTCATGGAGATGCAGTGGAGGCCCTAATAGTCGCTCGATTGCAGGAGGATGATGACGACGTGCAGTGAGGACACGCCATAGATCTTCACATAGCCTCTGAGAATGTCTGACTCCTGTCTGGCTGAGGGCAGCTCGCTTGTGCTTGTGTTCAGGGTCATATCATAGAGACACAGCATTAAACTTTAAGTGCATTTGATCCTTTGTCCGCCTTCAGCGCCTGAGCCCTTCAGGAGCACAGCGTCACAGGTCACAGATGCTGAAGAGAATGGGGGCCAGCCCCACCTTAAAGGTGCTGAGAGCACAGGGAGGATGATGGTACTCCTGCCCACAACATTCTGGCAGCAATGACCAGCACCGCTGAGGTGCAGGCATCAATAATGTTTCCAGGGAGTGTGAGGCCGGACCATCACTTTGGACCGAAGGCTACACAGAGCCCAGGGAAGAGGCCCTGGACTGGGACACCTGCCTTTAGCTTGTGCAGAAAGGTTTCACTTTCACGAAAGTGGCACAAACACTGCTCATCATAACAAGGAGCCACAGGCAGGGTGACATTCTTGGGAGTTTATTGGCAATAGTGAACATTATGTACAAATGATTAATACCTGTGCCCAGTCTGTGCAACTACATCTTCTTAACTTTCCTAACCCTGCCACTACATCTTGGTGCTCCCCGGATATCGACAGTGGAGGTGGAGGCAGCCTGCTGACTGCGACGCCCTGTCTCTGATGACCTTGGCAGGCGTCCTCTGGAGACCTGAGACCTGGAGGGCTCCAGCCTGCTTTCGGGGTCCTGCTGTGTGGCAGTGGCACCCTCCTCGGCCTGTGGAGCTGGAGCTGCGGAGGTGACAGGAAAAGGGGATTCGGATGGGCCAGACACTCCCAGGGTCACCTGGGTAGATGGGCACGGAGTGTGCACCTGCTGATCTTCCTCCCTATGGATGCCTGATGGCTCTAGGCTGACTCCTTGAGGAAGAGGGGTAGCTGGAGTGAGATCGAGCTGCCCTGCACACCTCTCATGCACTCACTGCTGGAGGCCAACTATGGCGTTAGTGATGGAGTTAAGCCCGTGCAGTAGTGAAGTCCTGGAGCAAGGTCTCCATGGTGGCGGCCATCCTGCCAGTGTTGACCTCGGTGCGTTGGCATGCCGGTGCTATCACCTCAGCCTGAAGCCTCCAACGGGCCTTGCAATCCGAGGGGTGCAGCGGACATCCCTTCCTGATGTTCCCGAGCTTGCCTTTGCAGCTCCAGAAACTGAGGTATGACCGAGTCCAGAGGCTCGTCATCTGACTTGGACTCAGGAAATTTTTGACGTTTACCAGTCCTCCAAGTGGTGGACACCTGCCACCAGCTGTGGATCGGACGGTACGATGTGCTCACCAGATTGTGATCCCAAGGCTATTCTAAAGCTGAGTCCCACCAAGGTGTGTGTCTCTGCACTGGTGGAGGGTGTGGGTGAGCGCTGTGTCGGGACTTCAGTGAAGGTGCATTCAGATTCCTCTTCAGAGGTTTCTTCAGGTCTTTTTTGGAGTCCCTGGGTTGTGGACTCTGTCGGCTGTCTCCCAGATGTGCCTGCGAAAACAAGGATGCTGCTCCCCCCTCTGCCCAGCTAGGTGCCTCAGTCGCTCTCTTCTCCATCATCTCCGCTCCCAGTAAGCCACGAGGCATACAGCTAAGTCACCAGGCTCCATGCTCCTTATGTACTCCTCCTGCAGGATGAAACAGAGACACGCGTGGGTTAGCATGGATGTGCTAAGAATCTCTCTTGGTTAAGACTGAAGGCCCCTTAACACATTCCAGAGAGTGCTGGCCACCAGCTGGCAGGGGACAGTGGAACAGGGTAAGTGACTCACAGAATGATCATCTGATAGATGATCTTAGATTAGGAGAAATAAACACGAGAGGACATGGCTTTAGGGTGAAAGGGGAAAGGTTTAGGGGGAACATTAGGGGGAACTTCTTCACTCAGAGAGTGGTGAGAGTGTGGAACGAGCTACCATCTGACGTGGTAAATGCGGGCTCACTCTTAAGTTTTAAGAATAAATTAGATAGATACATGGATGGGAGAGGTCTGGAGGGTTATGGACTAGGTGCAGGTCAATGGGACTAGCGGAATAATATTTCAGCACAGACTAGAAGGGCCGAATGGCCTGTTTTCTGTGCTGTAGTGTTCTATGGTTCTATGATAGATGTTGCAATGCTGCACAACTGGATCCTCACTTGGTAGAGCACTGCCGACCTCACCGTCAGCACAGGGATGGTCCAGATTTTTACTGGCCAGCTGGATAACCTGATTTTCAAAGTCTGTGAGGTCAAAGTCTTGATTTCAGGCATTCCCCCACCAGTCTGTGATTTTGCCATCTTGTGTGCCAGCTTGTCCTGCATGAATAGAGATGGAGAGAGTATAAGCAGGACGCCTGCCAGGCCAGATGATAAGTTCAGTGCTCAGCAAAGGATTTAGTTTCATACCCTTACGCCCTCATCTCAATGAATTTTGGGCTCGGCACGATGCTGAGCTCTTCTTCCGCCGCCTTCGTCTCCGTGCTCACTTCTTTGGGCAGGAGTCCTCTCCCCGTTCAACGGATCCTTTACCCACCTCCAATATTCTCCCTCCACCTGGACCCCTCCCTCTGGATTCTTACCTTCTCTTGATCTTTTCATTGAGAACTGTCGGCGTGACATTAGCTGTCTCAATTTCTCTGCTCCTCTCACCCATTCTAATCTGTCTCTCTCTCAACTTACTGCACTCCATTCTCTCAGGTCCAACCCCAACATTGTCATCAAACCCGCTGACAAGGGTGGTGCTGTTGTCTGGCGCACTGACCTCTACCTCGCGGAGGCTGAGCGTCAACTCGCAGACACTTCCTCCTACCTCTCCCTGGACCATGACCCCACCACTGAACATCAAGCCATTGTTTCCAGGACTGTCACTGACCTCATCTCCTCTGGAGATCTTCCTCCCACAGCTTCCAACCTGATAGTCGCCCAACCTCGGACGGCCCGCTTCTACCTCCTACCAAAAATCCACAAACAGAACTGTCCCGGCAGACCGATCGTGTCAGCCTGTTCCTGCCCCACGGAACTCATTTCTCGGTATCTTGACTCCCTTCTCTCTCCCCTTGTCCAGTCCCTTCCCACCTACATCCGTGATTCCTCTGACACCTTACGTCACATCAACAATTTCCAGTTCCCTGGCCCCAACCGCTTCCTCTTCACCATGGACGTCCAATCCCTCTACACCTCCATCCCCCATCAGGATGGTCTGAGGGCCCTTAGCTTCTTCCTTGAACAGAGGCCCGAACAATCCCCATCCACCACTACTCTCCTCCGTCTGGCTGAACTTGTTCTCACACTGAACAATTTCTCCTTTAACTCCTCTCACTTCCTCCAAATAAAAGGTGTGGCTGTGGGTACCCGCATGGGCCCCAGCTATGCCTGTCTCTTTATGGGGTATGTGGAACATTCCTTGTTCCAGTCCTACTCCGGCCCCCTCCCACAACTCTTTCTCCAGTACATCAATGATTACTTCGGTGCGGCTTCATGCTCTCGTCTGGACCTGGAAAAATTATTTAATTTTGCTTCCAATCTCCACCCCTCCATCATTTTCACATGGTCCATCTCTGACACTTCCCTTCCCTTCCTTGACCTCTCTGTCTCAATTTCTGATGATAGACTGTCCACCAATATCCATTACAAACCTACCGACTCCCACAGCTACCTCGACTACAGCTCCTCACACCCCGCTTCCTGTAAGGACTCCATCCCATTCTCTCAGTTCCTTCGCCTCCGTTGCATCTGTTCTGATGACGCTACCTTCAAAAACAGTTCCTCTGACATGTCCTCCTTCTTCCTTAACCGAGGTTTTCCACCCACGGTCATTGACAGGGCCCTCAACCGTGTCCGGCCCATCTCCCACGCATCCGCCCTCACGCCGTCTCCTCCCTCCCAGAAACATGATAGGGTCCCCCTTGTCCTTACTTATCAACCCACCAGCCTCCGCATTCAAAGGATCATCCTCCGCCATTTCCGCCAACTCCAGCATGATGCCACCACCAAACACATCTTCCCTTCACCCCCCCAGGCGGCATTCCGTAGGGATCATTCCCTCCGGGACACCCTGGTCCACTCCTCCATCACCCCCTACTCCTCAACCCCCACCTATGGCACCTCCCCATGCCCACGCAGTAGATGCAACACCTGCCCCTTCACTTCCCCTCTCCTCACCATCCAAGGGCCCAAACACTCCTTTCAAGTGAAGCAGCATTTCACTTGCATTTCCCCTAACTTAGTCTACTGCATTCGTTGCTCCCAATGCGGTCTCCTCTACATTGGAGAGACCAAACGCAAACTGGGTGACCGCTTTGCAGAACACCTGCGGTCTGTCCGCAAGAAAGACCCAAACCTCCCTGTCGCTTGCCATTTTAACACTCCACCCTGCTCTCTTGCCCACATGTCTGTCCTTGGCTAGCTGCATTGTTCCAGTGAAGCCCAACACAAACTGGAGGAACAGCACCTCATCTTCCGACTAGGCACTTTACAGCCCTCCGGGCTGAATATTGAATTCAACAACTTTAGATCTTAAACTCCCTCCCCCATCCCCACCCCCCTTCCCGTTTCTTCCCCCTCCCTTTTGTTTTTTCCAATAATTTATATAGATTTTTCTTTTCCCACCTATTTCCATTATTTTTAAATCTATAACTGTAATACCATGTCGTCAGTCTTTCTACCCCACCCCCACTAGAGCTGTACCTTGAGTGTCCTGCCACCCATTCTTAATTAGCACATTTTCTTAGATAATATAACCACCTTCAACACCTCTTTGATCCTTTTGTCTGTGACATCTTTTGATTATCTGCTCCTATCACTGCTTGGTTGTCCCTACAACCCCCACCCCCCGCTCAGCTTCTCTCTGCCCCCCCCCACAACCCCAACCTTAAACCAGCTTATATTTCAACCCTCTCCTAACTATACTCAGTTCTGCTGAAGGGTCATGAGGACTCGAAACATCAACTCTTTTCTTCTCTGCTGATGCTGCCAGACCTGCTGAGTTTTTCCAGGTAATTCTGTTTTTGTTTTGGATTTCCAGCATCCGCAGTAGTTTTTTGTTTTTATCAGATGATAAGTATGCCTGGACTGTGTGGGTAGTGAGTGGTCCCATGGATGGGATGAAGACAGTGATGGTGTGTGTGAGAGAGTGAATGGTGATGTCACTTACACTGGCAGTGAGTGAGGGCCCTGTGGATGTGAGATGGGTTTGTGAGTGTGTGAGTTGGTAATGATTAGAAGAGTGACTTACCCTGGCAGAACAGAGGAGATCATTCACCATCTTGTGGCACTGGGTGGCTGTCCGCTTTTGCAGGGTGTTGGCACTGACCACCACTGCCACTGCCTCCTAAACCAGATTGGTGGTGTCGCTGGGCCTCCTGCGGCCAGAGCGGGGGTAGAGGACATCACAGCGGGCCTTCATGGCATCCAAAAGGTGCCTGAGGGATGCATCACTAAACCGAGGGGCTGCAGTCATTTTGCCTTTTGGGGCCATGTCTTCTGTGCAGTAGTCCTGGGCTGGAAGCACTGAGAAGTGTGCGCATGGTTGCACTTTAGATATGACGCCTGGCATGAGGAAGCAGCGAGGTGACAGCGTGGCGAGTGAATGAGAGCCCACCTGCCATCAAAATGGTGTGTTTCCTGAGAATGCATGATTAATGAGGCAGGATTGGGGTGTTGTAGTGCAAAAAGCTGCCATTGTGGGTATAACATTCTTTTTCCAGCCTGCTACCACACTTAGCGCAAATCTGGGACGCTTGCACCCAGAGAGTCTGATCATAAGGAGGCTGAGCCATGCCAGCTGTGTGTGCCTGTCCACGGGATGCTCTGGATGCCCAGCAGACATGAGATTCTCTAACACTGAGAAGACTGTAATCCAATAATTGTATAGCTTTTAGTTAACTTGTTCACGGGATGTGGGCATCAAGGCTGGGCCAGCATTTATTGCCCATCCCTAATTGCCCTTGAGAAGGTGGTTACTAGCTACTGTCCTGAGCCGCTGCAGTAAGTTCATCCATAGTGCTGTTGATGGTGGAGGCACGGGCGGTTCCCAGATTTTGACCCAGCGATAGTGAAGGAACAGCGATATACTTCCAAGTCAGGATGGTGAGTGACTTGGAGGGGAACTTCCAGGTGGTGGTATTCCCATCTATCTGCTGCCCTTGTCCTTCCAGATGTTAGAGGACGAGGAACTGGACGGTGTTGTTGAAGCGGCCTTGGTGAATTGCTGCAGTGGCCCTTGTAATGTTTTTGTTAAGTTCTCAACCACCGAACCCATACAGAGTTCGGCCTTGGCGTTTCAGGGCATAGACCACATCCATGGCGGTAACAGTCTTGTGTTTCGCGTGTTCCGTGTAGGTGACCGAGTCTCGGATGATATTTTCCTAGAAAACCTTGAGAACCCCGTGAGTTTCCTCGTAAATGAGGCTGGAGATGCGCTTAACGCCCCCACGACAAGTGAGGCGGCAAATAGCAGGTTTAGTGATTCCCTGGATATTATCTTGGAGGACTTTCCGGTGCCGTTTCGCACCCCCTTTACCGAGACCTTTCCCGCCTTTGCATCTACTGGACATCACACCCGGAGATAAAGCTTTGTAATCAGTGGCCCTTGTAGATGAACACACGATTGCCACTGTGCATTGGTGGCTGAAGAAGAGGATGTTTAAGATGGTGGATGGTGCCAATCAAGTGGGCTGCTTTGTTCTGCATGGTGTCCAGCTTCTTCAGTGTTGTGGGAGCTGCACTCATCCAGGCAAGAGAGGAGTATTCCATCACACCCCTGACTTGTGCCTTATAGATGTTGGACAGGCTTTGGGGAGTCAGGAAGTGAGTTATTCACCGCAGAATTCCCAGCCTCTGACCTGCTCTTGTAGTCACAGTATTTATGTGGCTAGTCCGGTTCAGTTTCTGGTCAATGGTAACCCCCAGGATGTTGGTAATGGGGGATTCAGCGATACCATTGGATATATAATACACTGGATATGTTTAGATTCTGTCTTGTTAGAGATGGTCATTGTTTGGCACTTGTGTGGCACAAATGTTACTTACCAATAATGAGCCCAAGCCTGGATATTGCCCAGGTCTTGCTACATTTGGACATGGGCTGCTACAGTATCTGAGGAGTCGCAAATGGTGCTGAACATTGTGCAATCATCAGTGGACATCCCCATTTCTGACCTTATGATGGAGGGAAGGTAATGAGACACCTGAAGCTGCTTGGGCCGGGGACACTACCTTGAGGAGTGACTGTAGCAATGTCTCCAGACTAAGATGATTGGCCTCCAAAAACCACAACCATCTTCCTTTGCGCTAGGTTTGACTCCAGCCAGTGGAGAGTGTTTCCCCCTGATTCCCATTGACCCCAGTTTTGATAGGGCTCTTTGATGCCACACTTGGTCAAATATTGCCTTTATGTCACACTCATCCTTTAAGTTCAGCTCTTTTGTCCATGTTTGGACCAAGGCTCTAATAGGTCAGGAGCTGAGTGGCCCTGGTGGAATCGAAACTGTGCATTGATGAATAGATTATTGTGGAGTAAGTGCTGCTTGATAGCACTGTCACTGACACTTTCCATCACTTTGCTGATGATCGAGAGTAGACTGATGTAGCATTAATTGTCCAAGTTCGATTTGTACTGCTTTTTGTGGACAGGGCACACCTGGGTAATTTTCCACATTGCTTGGTCGAGGCCAATGTTGTAGATGTATGTGAACATCTTGGAAAGGGGCACAGCTAGTCCTGGAGTTACTTCAGCGTTACTGTCAGAATTTTTTCAGAGCCCGTAGCCTTAGCAGTATCCAGTGCCCCAAGCCCCTAGCCTTTTAGAAACATAGAAACATAAAGAATAGGAGCAGGAGTAGGTCAATCGGCCCTTCGAGCCTGCTCCACCATTCAATATGATCATGGCTGATCCTCTATCTCAGGGCCATACTCCCGCTCTCTCCCCATACCCCTTGACCTCTTTAGAATCTAGAAATCTATCTATTTCTTTCTTAAATATATTCAGTGACTTGTTCTCCACAGCCCTTTGTGGTAGAGAGTTCCACAGGTGCACCAATCTCCAAGTGAAGAAATGTCTCCACATCTCAATCCTAAATGGCCTACCCTATATCCTGAGACTGTGACCCCTTGTTCTAGACCCCCCAGCCAGAGGAAACATCATCCCTGCATCCAGTCATCTAGCCCTGTCAGAATTTAATACGTTTCAATGAGATCCTTTCTCATTCTTCTAAACTCCAGTGAATACAGGCCTAGTCGGCCCAATCTCTCCTCACCCGACAATCCCGCCATCCCAGGATTCAGCCTGGTGAACCTTTGCTTTACTCCCTCTATGGTAAGGAGACGAAAACTGCACACAATACTCCAGGAGCAGTATTATTCAGTCGGCATGCGGGGGCAAGCCTGACGTGTAAAATGACGCGCAATGACGTTGGGCATGCGTCCTGATGTCATCGCGCTGTCTCACAATGTTTCGTTTGGTGGCATGCGCCGGAGTTGGCTGCGCGCCCGCCGATATGTAAATGGCCTATTAAGGACATTAAGGAAGCAATTCATGTAGTTAGTAACGCTGCCTGTCCAACCTTAAGGTTGGGCAGGCGAAAAGCCCAAATGGCCTTTGCATTTTTTAGGAAACCTCATCCACGAGCGGGATGAGGTTTCCTAAAGCTTTTATTGAATAAATAAAAGAGTTTTCATAAAAATAAATACATGTCCCATCTCATGTGACACAGTCACATGAGGGGACACGTTTAAATACATTTTTAAATCATTTATTTAATTATTTTAATATCCATTCAATCTCCCTCAGGCAGCTCCATGCCTCAGGGAGATTATTGCGCTATCTCACATGCGCGAAGGAGCTCTGGCCCCGACTCTCCCTCATCCCCCCACCCGCACAGGTAGCGCTGAGTGTTACCAGTCGTGCATTATGCTGGACCGGCTTTAATTGACCCGCCTGTGTAAAATGGCGGTACGGAGCCGATTGTGGGTGGCGATTGGCTCTGCGCCCACCCCCGCCGAACCTGGCCACTATATGAAAAATTCTGCCCCGTAGTCTCACCAGGGCCCTGTACAGCTACAGTAAGATGCCCTTGCTTCTGTACTCAAGTCCTCTCGCAATGAAGGCCAACATACCATTTGCTTTCTTAGCTGTTTGCTGCACCTGCATGCTTGCTTTCAGTGACTGGTGTACAAGGACACCCAGGTCCCTTTGTACATCAACATTTCCCAATCTATCACCATTTAAAAAATACTCTCCCATTCTGCTTTTCCTAACAAAGTGGATAACTTCACACTTATCCACATTATACTGCATCTGCCATGTTTTTTCCCACTCACTCAACTTGTCTAATTCATCTTGAAGCCTCTTTACATCTTTCTCACCACTCACATTCCCACCAAGTTTTGTGTCATCAGAAAACTTGGAAATATTACATTTGGTTCCCTCATCCAAATCATTGATATATATAGTGAATAGCTGGGGCCCAAGCACTGATCCCTGCGGTACCCCACTAGTCACTGCCTGCCACTCCGAAAAAGACCCATTTATTCCTATTCTCTGTTTCCTGTCTACTAACTAATTATCAATACATGCCAATGTATTACCCCCAATCCCATGTGCTTTAATTTTGCACACTGAACTCTTTCTGAAAATCCAAATACACCACATCCACTGGCTCTCCCTGATCTATTCTACAAGTTATATCCTCCAGAAAAATCCAGTAGGTTTGTCAAAAATGATTTCACTTTCATAAACCCATGTTGACTTTGTCTAATCCTGTTGATATTTTCTAAGTGTCCTGTTATCACATGCTTTATAATAGGCTCTCGCATTTTTTCTATTACTGATGTTAGGTCTGTAATTCAATGTTTTCCCCCTCCCTCCCTTTTTAAATAGTAGGGTTAGATTTGCCGCTCTCCAATCTACCGGGACTGTTCCAGAATTTACAGAATTTTGGAAGATGACAACCAACGCATCCATTATTTCCACGGCCACTTTCTTTAGTACCCTGGGATGTAGATTATTAGGCCCTGGGGATTTATCAGCTTTCAGTCCCATTAATTTCTCCAGCATTATCTTTTAACTAATACTAAATTCCTTCATTCCTCCTGCTCATTGGACCCTTTGTTTCCTAGTATTCCTGGGAAGTTATTTGTGTTTTCCTCCGTGAAGACAGAACTAAAGTAGTTTTTCAATTGCTCTGCCATATCCTTGTTCTCTATTATACATCCTTTCATTTTGGAATATAAGGGACCTACATTTGTCTGCATTAATCTTTTCTTTCTTTTTAGATACTTACAGACTTTTACAGTTCGCTTTTACGCTCCTTTGCAAGTTTACTCTCATACTCTATTTATCCCCTCTAAATCAATCTCTTAGTCCTCCTTTGCTGAATTCCAAACTACTCCCAATCCTACTTTTACTACTTTTTCTAACAACTTTATATGACTCCTCTTTGGATCTAATACAATCCTTAATTTATTTCATTAGCCATGGTTGGGCTGTTTTCCTGTTGTTTTTTGCACAAGAGAAAAAAGTATAACTGCTGTGATGCTTGCAATCGTTCATTAAATTTTAGCCACTGCCTTTTAATGAAGCTCTCCAATCTATCATATACAATCACCCCTCGTAACTTCGCAGTTTCCTTTGTTTAGGTTTAGGACCCTAGTTTCGGATTGGCCTACCTCACTTTCCATCCTAATGAAGAATTCTATCATGTTATGGTCACTGTTCCCTAAAGGGCCCCGCACAACAAGATTATTAATTAACCCCTTATAGGTTTCAATGAGATCCCCTCTCATTCTTAGAAACTCCAGTGATTACAGGCCTAGTCGGCCCAATCTCTCCTCATATGACAATCCTGTCATCACAGAAATCATTCTGGTGAATCTTCACTGCATTTCCTCCATGGCAAGTATATCCATTCTTAGGTAAAGAGATCAAAATCGCTCATAATACTCCAGGTGTGCTCTCACCAAGGCCCTGTACAGTTGCAGCAAGACATGGCCCTATTTGCTGCTAGCCCTTGTTTCCCCTGCCTTCAACCTTTGCCTTCTACTTTTCTGTCTTTCATTTCTATCTTTGTTTCCCTCTCTTGTAGCTCCCCGCTCAGGTTCCCATCCCACGACCACTCTAATTTATGCCCTCCCCCACAGTGCTAGTGAATACCCCTGCGGGATATTGGTCTCGGTCCTGCTGGGCTGTAACCCGTCCAGTTTGTACAGGCCCCATCTTCACCAGAATCAGTCCCAATGTGTCAAGAATCTAAATCCCTCCCTCCTACACTATCTCTCCAGCCATGCATTCATCCGATCTATTCTCCTATTCCTGATCCCTATCTCCCGCGGAAACCCTCTTTCCTTTTCTCCGTACTTGGCTCATTTCTCTCTGGAGCTCAGATTCAAGTCTTCACATTACTCTTTCTCTTTTTTCAACTGCAGGATTTTTCATTTCTTTTTCGAGTTCAGGTTCTTGCTTTACTCTATTATCTCAAACTGCTTCATCTGCAAATGAAATTTAGCCGATTTAGCGGAATTGCTACCTGGATTAACTTTTCCTTCTTCCAGTATCAAATGCTGTGCTAAAACGTTCACTGCTTCTCTTTCTTGCCTCTGCTGCTTTTAACTCTAACTTCAACTTTTATGCTAATGCTACCAGCTTAACCTTTGTTAATTGTTGCAAATTACTCAGGGATAAATCTTCCCTCTTCAGAAATGTTTTAACTATTGCCAACACCATAACAGCACTCCTGAACAAATACAATCAAAATTCACTGTGAAATCTTCTTAGTTTAAACCTTAGCCAATTTCTCAGTGCATCTCGAATTAGTCTGTAGATTCAAAATCCCTCAAAGAGCTCCCGATTTTGCTGTGATCTGTTTTAGGACTGTTTACATTTAGTAAATACCTCATTTTACCCAATAGAACTAAGCCACAAGATTTCACATTTTTGCTAATGGGACAAACTTTATTGGATATAACAGGCTTAAACAAAACACGCACTATGAACTGAACAACATCGTTTATAACTATATAGATTCTGCCCTCAGGTTTACTTCTTACTTTTCCCAAGAATTGTCTTATAAGAATCCTCAATATTTAAGTTATTTACTGCTGTAGGCATCACCCATATGTATGCCACAGTCTTCTGGAGTAGTTTCCTCAGTTCCAGCTATTCTCAGAGTTAAAACTTTAATTTACCCTCTCTTGAATGTGGAGTTCTCAGTCCCCTGTTGGGGTTACTTTTCAAACCTAATCTGCTGGTTACTTTCTTTTGCAATGAGACACAGTGAGGCCTACTATAGATTTGTCAACTAACTTCAAACTAAGCAATCTTGAAACTCCTGTTCATCACGAGATTCAAACTGAGATTAAGCCTCACCTGGTTCCAGGCGGTCAGTGATGCAGTTAATGTCTTACTCTGCTTACTGTCCAGATCTATCTAATTCTCATTTATTTTGGCTAGCTTCCCTCAGTGATCCGCAAAGTACAGGAGACCCAAACTGCAAGTAAAAATATATCCCACAAAACACATAGATAAACTAAAACCAGAGAGCCTTCCTGAGCTTCACCCATCTCCATGACGATGTAGTCTGTTCTTGGCTATCCTCAAACTGACCTTTTTTACTCATTACACAGCTAGGAAAGCCCACCTGCTGTTTTAGAGCTCTATCTATTCTATTAAACAAACATGAATCAAATCTGAATTGCAATTTCTATAGCTCTTCTGGCAATCCCTAAAGCCTAGCATTTTAATTATCTAACCTTCATAACAGTAATATTCCCAGAATTAAACATTACCTCAAATATATTACGTTGAACCATGACCTAGTTATTCACAACACTTATCTCCACACAAACTGACTCTACATTGTAATCTTCTGAACCAAGATCATTTTTCACTTGCACTGATCTCATTCTTTCACAGAGCTACTCCATCTTTTTTTCCTTTCCTCCTGTCCTTATGAAATGTCAAATACCCTTGAATATCCAGGTGACAGCCTTGGCCATATTTAGACCTTGTCTCTCCTGGCTATCAAAAAATACTCATTTATTTCTACTCGTGCTGTCAATTCATCCATCTTGTAAAGAATACTGTGTACATTCAGCTGAAGAGCCATTAATTCTGCCTTTTTACCGTTTTTGTTCTCCCTCTGAACTTGTTTGCTGGTGCACACCCAGGTTTCTACACTCTGCCCCTTCCTGTCACACTCCGGTTATCATTACCTGCATCATTACCCTGTACGATTGACTTGTCCTTTCTGATTAACTTTCCAAATCATCACTCCTCCATTATTTAGTTTAAAGCCCTCTCCGCAGTCCTGATTATACGATTCACCAGAGCTTTGGATTCAGTGCGATTCAGGCGAAGGCTGCCCCAATGGTACAGCTCCCTCTTTCCCCAGGACTGATGCCAGTGCTCAATGCATCGAAACCTGTTTCACCCACACCAGTCTTTGAGCCATGCATTCAACACCCTGATCTGATTTACATATGTCGCTTTGATCATGGCTTAGGTAGCAATCCAGACATTATTACCTTTTTGGTTCTGCCTTTTAATGTAATTGCTAGCTGCTCATACTCCCTCAACAGAATCTATTTCCTAGTACTACCTATGTCATTGGTACCCACGTGGACCATGAAAACTGGATGATTCCCCTCCCTCTCCAAGTTCCTCTCTAGCCCCGAGGAGATGTCATTAACCCTGGAACCGGACATATAACACAACCTTCTAACCTCATACACTTGGCTGTAGAGCACAGTGGTGGGCAATTCGGCCCATCAGGGTTCTGAGTGCAGCCCATGAGACATTTTTTTGACCAGTGCCCACATGCATGGCTGCCAGATCATCGCCTGTGCAGTTTTTTTTTTGCTACCGCTATTACTAAATTGATATGCACACACAGCAAGGGCCTGTGAAGTGAGGTGTGTGCTGATTGCACACAACATTGACTGTGAGAGTCATGCACTCCCTCTGCATCCAATCAAAGCACTACTGTGGTTTAATTGGCACACCTCACAAGTGCAGTCCACAAAATTACCATATCCTGGGAAACCGTCTTGGTTACAACACTGGTGGACATTGGAGGTTGTGCTTTTTATGTGACTTTTACCGCTAATTTAATTTACCCCTAATTATATAATAGATCGCTTTGTGTTGAAGTGGTGTGATAGAGAAGGCAAATCAAGTGCAAAATCAAAAAGTACAGAGGAAGAAGAAGCAGCTAAAAAGAGGAAAATCGGTGACGAGGGCAGAATGAAAAAAGAGTTGGGAGCTGGATTATTTTGTTATTGGACAGAAAGGGAGGCCATTTTGCTTAATTTGCAATGAAGTGATATCAGTTCCAAAAAAATACGTTAAAATCATTATGAAACACGCTGTTCCTCTCACGTGGAAAAATTTATGGTAGGTTCTGCTCAACGTGCTCGACAGCTTCCAAATGTGAAGGATTCCATGGAAACACAGAAGCGGAAGCAGGTACTCAGACAAGCATTAAAGGAGATTGACGCAGTGACTTTGACTAGCTTTCATATTGTTTGGGTACTTAGAAGAAATGGAAAGCCATTATCAGATGGCAAATTAGTGAAACAATGCATCACCAAATCCTCGGATGTTTTATTCGCTGGGTGCAAAAACCAAGAGGAAGTTATCCCGCATGTTAAATGTCTGCAACTTAGCAGGTGTACTATGAGTTGCAGAGTGCAAGATATAGCTGCCGATCTGGCAGAGAAGCTTTTCAGAACTGTACGTTCAAGTGAGGCTGTCATTATAGCGCTGGGTGAATGAAAAGGTATTAATGACACTGCTCAGCTCTGCATATGCAATTGTTGTGTTGACAGTGATCTGAACGTGACAGAAAAATTTTTAGATCTCTTGGGAATACAGGGGTGAGCACAGGGCTCAGTATTTTTTGAGGCATTTACTAATTGTCTCAAAGAGCATGAGTTACCTTTGGAAAAAATTACAACAGATAATAGGAACACACCATGGATTTGTAGCTTTGTTGAAATATTGTTAAGATATTTGGTGTGCATTGCATAATCCACCAAGAAGTGCTCTGCATTAAACTTGACAAGGGAGACAGACTGAAAGCTGTGATGGACAAAGTGGTACAGATTGTTAACTTCATACATGCTCGCCCCCTGCATCACCATCAGTTTGTGGAACTTGTGGACCAAATTGAAACAGGATATGGAGACCTCGTCATGCACACTGAAATGTGCTGGCTACGCTGTCATAAAACACTGGACCGCTTCCTGCCACTTCTACCAGAAATCCAGCAGCTCCTTGCTCAGAAATCTCAAATGTACCCAGAGTTAGAAAATGAAAACTGGATTTTGGATGTAGCTTTTCTCGCTGACATCGCTGGTCACCTGAATATGTTGAACGAGTCATTGCTAGTGTCAGAAATCCATACTCCACCTGCAGTTAATGTCCACTCAGTTACCTTCATGTGACTACACTCATTTCCCAAATTTGAAAAAAATGCTGGAAAAACACTCTGACCAAGGTAATGAATCTGATCCATCAGTTCACATACAAGTGCTGTCTACACTGGCAGAGTGTTTTGAGAACCACTTTTTTTCTCCGAGTGATCTGAAGCCCTGTGTAATGACTTGATGTACCGGACAGGTTTCCACTTGAAACAGATAACTTCATTACAGAGAGCTTTTCAGAAGCTACATGCGTGGACCAGGTCCTCGACAAGAAAGTCACGCCTCCCCCCTCGCCCAGGATTATCGCGCTTAGGGCTCATTCATCAGAGTGTGCAAGAACAATCACATGACCCCTGATAGGCAGTCGGAAAAGGCTAACCCTTCAATCACTACACCCCTCCTCCCCTTGCTCTCCAATCCATTTGAATATAATCTGAGCAAATGTGGCAGAATGTCAAAGGCTTGGAGTTGATAAAAGGAAGATTGAGGAATAATTAATCCATGTTCATGCCCTGGATGAAGACAAAATTAACCAGCTGAAGAGGAAAGGTATACGAGAATTTTGGTTGAATATCCCAGGTCCAGTTCTCCAGCCTTGCTTTGCAAAGCTGATGCCAGTCTTTGGATCAACATACACATCTGATCAGGCTTTTTCTGATATGGGACGCATCAAATGCAAGAAGTGCAACAGACTAATGAATAGAATCCTCAGTGCTGAATTGCCAAGCATCCGCTCATCCCCGTGTCCTAATCTAAGAAAGCCTGTGGAGGACAGGTCCAACCAGAAATTACACTGAGTATGATGTAAGGAAAGCGTAAGTATTTATTTTGTTTTTACCAGTAGAAGTTGATTACAGTTTGGTTAATATATGAATGATTACACATTCTCTGTAACTTGTTATGAAATATTTGGAGTGTATTGAATGTCCTATTCACGGGGTCATGGCTAGTGCACATGCCCAATTTCAATCTTTCAGCCCACTGAGATGAAGGAGGGCCACTCATGCAGCCCACTCACTAGCCTAAGTTACCCATCAATGGCATCGAATCATACCTAACACCCTAAATATAAAGTCTCCTACTACAATTACATTGCTTTTAACAACACCCACTTGAATGGCATCCTGTACCATGGTGCTGTTGTCAGTCTGATCATCCTCCCTGCAGTTCCTGCTCTAGTCCTTTCAAGCTGCAAGAACATCCAGCCTCCAGGGCTATTGGAAGGGCTGAGTCTGCTCCAGTGCAGTTTTCTGGACCCCCATACCTGCTTCACTCACGGTCACCATCTCCTGTCCCTGACCTCAGACCATGTTCGAAGTACCTATCCTAAGGGATGTGACTGCCTCCTGGAGCAAAGTGCCCAGGTCATTTTGCCGCTCCTTGATCAATCGCAGTGTCTGAAACTCAGATTCCAGCTCATTAACTCTGAGCCAAAGTTCCTCAGGCTGCAGACGCTTACTGCAAACGTGGTCGATGTGGATCAGACAGGCATCTACCAGTGCTCACATGCTACTGCTAGAAAACATCACCACTCTGTCACTGGAGGTTTAAACTTCCTGAGCAACGACCATGCATGTGCAGTATCAGGACTTCGGAAGGGCCCCAATGCGCCACAGCAGTGAATGTCTCAATATCCTCCACTGCAGATAGTCCGGTCAGTTGTCTTCATCTCCAAACACAACAGTTGTTCCCTGATCACAAACCCTAGTCCTTTTGCTGCCTGTATCTGAGATGATGCTTGTCATGAAACCAGTTCCTGACAAACCTGGGACTCCCGCATACCTACAGGCCAGGAGCGGGCTGCATCTGCCCAGATCGGCACTTTTACTTTCTTTAGACCCAAGACCAGCACAAGGTGGCTGTGCAAAGAAAAAACAGCATGAAAACCTGGGTGTGTAGTGCCATGGTCAGCAAGTGTCCCAGGTATGGGAGCAGGGAGAGGGAACAGGAGTGGTCTCAACAAGTGTCCCAGGTATGGGAGCAGGGAGAGGGAACAGGGGCGATCTCAACAAGTGTCCCAGGTATGGGGGCAGGGAGAGGGAACAGGGTCGATCTCAACAAGTGTCCCATGAATGGGAGCAGGGAGAGGGAACAGGGGCGATCTCAACAAGTGTCCCAGGAATAGGAGCAGGGAGAGATAACAGGACTGGTCTCAACAAGTGTCCCAGGTATGGGGGCAGGGAGAGGGAACAGGGGCGATCTTAACAAGTGTCCCAGGAATGGGAGCAGGGAGAGGGAACAGGGGCGATCTCAACAAGTGTCCCAGGAATGGGAGCAGGGAGAGGGAACAGGGGTGATCTTAACAAGTGTCCCAGGAATGGGAGCAGGGAGAGGGAACAGGGGCGATCTCAACAAGTGTCCCAGGTATGGGAGCAGGGAGAGGGAACAGGGGCAATCTCAACAAATGTCCCAGGATGGGAGCAGGGAGAGGGAACAGGAGCGGGGTTTCAACAAGTGTCCCAGGAATGGGAGCAGGGAGAGGGAACAGGGGCAATCTCAACAAGTGTCCCAGGAATGGGGGCAGGGAGAGGGAACAGGGGCGATCTCAACAAGTGTCCCAGGAATGGGGGCAGGGAGAGGGAACAGGGGCGATCTCAATAAGTGTCCCAGGTATGGGGGCAGGGAGAGGGAACAGGGGCGATCTTAACAAGTGTCCCAGGAATGGGAGCAGGGAAAGGGAACAGGAGTGGTCTCAACAAGTGTCCCAGGAATGGGAGCAGGGAGAGGGAACAGGGGCGATCTCAATAAGTGTCCCAGGTATGGGGGCAGGGAGAGGGAACAGGGGCGATCTCAATAAGTGTCCCAGGTATGGGGGCAGGGAGAGGGAACAGGGGTGATCTTAACAAGTGTCCCAGGCAGGGGGAAAGGGAGAGGGCACAGGGAGAGATTGCAAAGAGGAAGTACCAGGTACCAGGCAAAAGAAACAGGTCCTAGTTAACTTCAGTTAAAAGAGAGAAGCAGAGAAACAGGCTCCAAACTAGGGAAAGGGTTGTGGGGAGCAGAGTTTAAGTGAAGCAGGCTGTTCGGCAAAGGCACCCCTTTGGAACAGTATTGTTCTGATTGGCCCAGCCAAAGATCTGAAGTTTGGCTGTACACTGGGGAATCCAGAGGAACTGAATTGCAGATGCAGAGTTTGACCCCTGAGAGTTGGGCCATTGTTGACACTGTCTGAGTTTGGGTATTGAAGAGGGTTCAGTAGTAGCCCAGAAGTTCCAAGAAGGTGGCCGAAGATTGGTGACTCCAAGCTGCAGGCCGTTGGAGTAGTGGTGTTCTCCTTGGCAGGTTGAGGAATTGAAATTGTGCTTATGGGTTGATGTTTGAGAGTACTCAGGAGTCCAGGGGAACAGAAGGTGAAGATTGGAATCACTCGTGAGTGAGAGAGTTTCAGTGAGATTATACACTTGCTGGCCAAAATTTTCCAGCCACCCAGGCAGGTGGGATCTTCCGGTCCTGCCAATGTGAACGGAGATTTCAATGGCTTGCCAGCCCTGCCGTGGGCAACCTGCCAGGGTTGGGGGTGGGGGGCGGGGGTGGTGTGTGGTGGGGTTTTTCTGGAAAAGTCTGCCCACTGTGTTACTGACGTCTGGGTTGGCTCTTGAGAAGTCGATTTAATCCATTTTGGTCGCATTTGGTACTTATTGTTTAGAGTTGTGTGTTCGACCACAGTTGGAAAATTGTGGAGAATTGCTCAGGTATGTCCTCTACACAAAAAGCAGGACAAATCCAACCTGGTCAATTTCTGCCCCATCAGCCTACTCTCAATCATCAATAAAGTAATGGAAGGGGTCATCAACTGTGCTATCAAGTGGCACTTGCTTAGCAATAACCTGCTCCTGCATGCCCAGTTTGGGTTCCATCAGGGCCACTCAGCTCCTAAACTCATTACAGTCTTGGCTCAAGCATGGAAAAAAAGAGCTGAACTCCCGAGGTGAGGTGAGAGTGACTGCCCTTGACATCAAGGTAGCATTTGACCGAGTGTGGCATCAAGGAGCCCTAGCAAAACTGGAGTCAATGGGAATCAGGGGGAAACTCTCCACTGGTTGAGTCATCCCTAGCACAAAGGAAGATGGTTGTGGTTGTTGGAGGTCAGTCATCTCAGACCCAGGACATCACTGCAGGAGTTCCTCAGGGTAGTGTCCTCGGCCCAACCATCTTCAGCTGCTTCATCAATGACCTTCCTTCCATCATAAGGTCAGAAGTGGGAGGTGGGGGGTGGGTTGGGGGGTTGGGAGGAGAGGGGGGATGGGGGGGGTTGGGGGGAGAGGGGGTGTGTGGAGACACACCGCGGTGCGGCCGTGAAATCCTGGCCTAGGAAGTTACGTTGAATTTTTGTAACTTTTGAACTTTTCAGCCTCAACTGGAATATGAGACAGTAACTTCTGAGTAGCCTCGGAAAGTGCTGGCCCACAGAAATGAGAAGAAATAAATACCTACTTACCTGGTGTGGAAGATTGTGTTGCCACTTCCGTTCACCGAGGCTGCTTGGGGCCTGCAGCGAAAGGCTCCTCACAGACCCCAGCAAAGTGTGGCTCCAGACAATTGAAGGAGGCCACACCCCCTTTTTTACAGCACTTGCTGCCGTCAAGCAGCTAAGTTTAAAAGGCCAGGGAGAAGGTCAGTGTCTAAGGTAAGTGGATAGGGTTTGGGTGTCAGGGAGTCGAGGTCTGGGGGGGGTCGGGGGGTGGTCTGAGGTCCAAGGTTGGGGAGGGACGGGGTCCGGGGCATGAGATCAGGGGGGACCAGGGGCGGGGGACGGTCCGGGGTCCGAGGTCCATGGTCGCGATTGGGAGGGTCCAAGGTCGGGACCGGGTTCCAAAGTCACAGGGGGGTCCAAAGTCAGGGAGGAGTCCGAGGTCAGGCGGGAGTCCGAGGTCAGGCATAGGGAGGTTCTGAAGTTGGGGGGTCTGAGGTCAGGGGCTGGTGGCGGGGTAGAGTCTGAGGTCGAGAGGCGCCCTTGGTCAGGGGGGTTCTGAGGTCAGTGGGTCCAGAGGTCAGGCCTGGGGATCCGGAGGTCTGGGGGGGTCCAGAGGTTGGGTGTGGGGGTCCGGAGGTCTGGGGGGTCCAGAGGTCTGGGGGGAGCTGGAGGCATTGGGAGGTCGGGAGGTCCGAGGTCTGCGGTGGGGTGAGGCTGGGGGTGGTGGAGGGAGGTGGCGCTGTAGGAGGTCGAGGTGGGTGGGGGCAGTCCTGTGGGGTGGGAGGGTCCACAGGGGTGTGGGGGAGACCCCTCAGGTCAGGCTGGGCCTTTACAATAGTTACTCAGAAGTTAAAAGAGGTTTTAATTCTTCTAACTTTTTCTGGGTAACTATTGATATACCCCCGGCGGAACCATCGAAGCTTAGAATTTAAATCACATTTCCAGATGGTTCCCAGCGCAACGCTATTGTCCAGAGGAAGCTCACGCTTCTGGGCAATTGCCATGCAAACCCTTACCTGGGAACTTGCCAGAGGGATTCCCCAGCGCATCTTAGGGGTATCCCCAGATCCAACACGGGGAAGCGCGCAAGTTATGGGCCACAGATTTTAAAAGACCCAGGTAAAGAAACATGATACCCTGAACCAGTCAAATTCAAAATGAGTTTTCTTAACTTCAGTCCTTTGAAGACAGCAGCTTGAGGCATAGATGCTGACAGATGCTGAAGGCTTTTCATACTTGTAAGATCTTAAAATGCCTACCCTTACACACAGTCTTATTTTTCCCAAAGGTTACTGGCAATATTGGCACCATTAAAGTTTTTATATTATGAGGAAGATACAGTTTCAAAGATGTATGGAACAATAGAATTTACATTTTAAAAAGCGAGAAACATATATAAAGGAGAATGAAAGGTTATGTATCAGAAGGCCATGTAAGATCTAACAAGAGTGTGCGAAATAGCCTAATGAAGCCTCCAGCATTTATGCATAAGTCTGCTATCTAACGAAGTTGAAGCTGGAGAAAATCCATTTAGAATTCCACTCTCCAGGGTATTATGTTAACTTGCTGAGTTTGTTTTAAATCTAAAATCTATTTTGAGACCGCTGCCTTGCCTGAGGTTCAGGTTAATTAGGAATTTTAGGAGTTATTATACTAGTAATTATAGTCTTATGTATGTGCTTGACATCTTTAATTTTGTTAATAAATATTTTAATTTAATTTTTAAAAATCTCTCAAGGTCTTGGTGGACTTATTATGTCTGAATTCAGTGCATACATCTCGTAATGAATACAAACTGCAAAACCGTTGTGACAGCGGGACTAAGTTTCCCTGTGGATTTAGTCCACCTGGCACACAACATCTGCCACACCATAACTGTGAAGTCTATTTGCACTGACGGATATTTCTACCTCAGTGTGCTAAATTTCTGCTTGCATTTTAAGTATATTATACTTGCATCAAGGGAGACTTATACTTGCATTATGAGTTATTTCTCATTGTACAGTGATAGGTTTTTACTTGCAATAGAACCGCTTTCACATTATGGTGGAAGAGCTTTCTTCTCACATTGGGAGTGCTTTCAACATGCGCTGACAGATGTCACAACGTTCACTGGATGTGATGCATACATGCACTAGGAGATGTTTCTACTTCCATATATAGAGCACTGTACTTGCTCCGAGAGAGAATTCTATTTCACTTGGAGGAATGCAAATATGCTGAAGGAGAGGCTTCCGCATACGCAGGATGGGTATCTACTTGCACTATGATAGATTTATACTTGCACAAGTGGTTTTCTATTCACATTGTAAAGGGGTTTTGATTGCACTCTTAGAGATGCTACTTTCCATGTGAGAGATTCTGACTTCTACTTGGAGACCTTTTACTTCCATCCGAATAGGTTCACAGTTTCACTGGAAGAGCTTTCTACTTCCACTGGTTGAGAATTGTACTTAAACTGGATGAAGCTGGGAAAGGTTTTGGATTTCGCTGTGAGAATTTTCCACTTCCATCGGAATGATATCTACTTGCACTGGGACGCTTTTTAACTTTCACTGGCATATTCACTAAATTCACAGGAAGAAATTTCTGCTTCCAATGTGGCAGATTTTAATTTCACTGCCATCGATTTCTACTAGACATGGAAGAGCTTTCAAATTAGACAGTGTGAATTCATGCACAGGCAGATATGTACACCTATCCTGGAAGTGATCTTTCTACTTGTGCTGCCAGAGGTTTCTTCATGCAGTAGGAGAGATTCCAGTTTCACTGAGATAACCTAACACTTCTCCTGGAATTGTTTTCTAATTGTTCTAGAAGTTTCTACTTACATTAGGAGATGTCTGTGCATTCTGTGACAGGGATTTATAATTCACCTGGAGCCATTGTGTTGCAGTGGAAGAGCATTCTACTTCCACTGGGAGAGGTCTCTATTTCCAACGTGAATGATTTCGGATTTCACTGCAAGAGCTTTCTCCTTGCACTGGAAGTGATACCTAATTTCACTAGAAGAGACCTTTGAACTTGCAGAAGGTTCAACATGTATTGGAGTTTATGCATGCTTGCACTGTAAGGAGATTCTACTTTCATTGGTAGAGTGTTCTACTTGCATTAGGAGCGACATTTACTTTGCACAAGGAGAGGCCTTTACTTGCGCTAAGCAGAGGTTTCTAGATGCAGTGGAAGAGATACATACTGGTACTGAAAGAGCACTCGAAGAGTTTTTGGCTAGCACTGGGAGAGTCGTCTACTTGCGCTGGAAGTCATTTCTCATTCCACAGGGATGGATTTGAAATTGCACCCAAGACAATATCTATATGCATTTTGAGTGATTCCTATTTTTATTTGGAGGAATTTCCACTTGCACTGGAAGGAGCTCCCTCATTCACAGGAAGAGATGTCTAATTATATTCCGAGTGACACTTGCGCACTACTTTCAATGGGCCAGGTCTTTAGTTGCAATGGAAGAGGCTAATACTTTCCCTGGGATTGGTTTCTACTTGCTCTGGAAGAAGTTTCTACTGGCACTGTAAGATGTCTGTATTGTCTGTGAAAAATCTATATTACAGTGAGTGAGGTTTATGTTGCTGTGGGAGAGCATCCTACTTGCTCAAGGGGAACTTTATATGTGCCTTAGATGTTGCTCAGCAAATGGCATCTGACCTTTTGGCTGGACATGTCTCAATGGATGAACATCTCCTAGTTGAGTAAGACCTGGATAAATGGAGACTTACTGATTGCATTGGCCCTGGGATGGTGAATGGAGACTGACCACTTGTGTTGGATATATGCCACTGAATGCAGATTGACCCAGTGTTTTTGGCATGTATTGGTGCATGGAGTCTTCCCCATTTAGATAAATGTCCATTGGCCTCTGGGCTTTGGCATGGGCTGGTGAACGGTGACTGACCACTTATGTTGGACATGGACTGTTGAATGGAGACTGACCACTTCTGAGAATGAATCAGAGAATGGTGACTGCCTAATTAGTTTTGACATGGGTCAGAGAATGGTGGTTGGCCGATTAGTTTTGACATGGGTCAGAGAATGGTGGCTGCTGTTTAGGTCGGACATGGTATGAGGAGTGGAGATAAACTGCTAGATTTGGACATGGCTCAGAAAATGGAGAATGTCCACCCATGTTCTACATTGGTCAGTGATTGGAGACAGAGCCATTGTGTTGCACATGGGCTGGTGAATGTCGACTGACCAATTCTTTTAGACACGGGGGAGTGAATGGAGACTGAATTATTATTTTGAACATGGGTGAAAGGTCTTTGATCAATTGTGCTTGACTTGGACTGGCGAATGACGATTGAGTGATTTTGTTGAAGATGGCTTCGTAAATGGAGACTGAACCTATGTATTGGACTTGGGGCAGTGAATGCAGACTGACCAATTCGGTGGGAAAAGTGGAGATGTTGTATTTGTGGTTTAACAAAAATAAGAGATAGAAATTTGTCTCAGTTGGTGGCGCAAAATGTGTGGCATTGGATTGGCCACTTCTCACTTGCTACACCTGATGTTCAGTACTTTTGCAGTCAATGGACATAAATATCAAGAGCTGTGTATAATCGGTGATCAATACAATGATCAATACAATACATCTAGTTTATGCCACTACACGTGTCAAATTTCTACCACTACATCAGATTGATCAGCTCGAAACATAGCAGAAATTTGCCCTTTAAATACCCCTGGTCCTAAGGGAGATGGTGTGGGAGTTAGAGTTTCTATTCATATGCTCTGACCCCTCAACTGGGGAGAAATGTCAGGACAGCAGCAGTTGTGCATTGGGAATGACTGGGAACAGCGGGGGGGTAGTAGTTAGGCATTGGTGTGTCTTGTTCTCGTCCCATTATTTGATGAATTTAACATTGAGAGGAAATAGATATTTCACCACATTATTCAACTGCTCTCTTTTTTTGTGTCAAGGCATAAATGCAAGTGTTTGTGTCACAACTCAGGAGCTGGAGCAAGGATCGTAATTCTGTACCAAATGCAGGTACCATAAGAGGTTGAAGTTCCCCTTGATAACAACCAGTAAAATTGTGAAATGTTTGGATTTGCACTGGGAGAGCCTATTAAATGCACTGGGACAGATTCTACTTTCCCTTGGTTAGATTCAGAACTGCACTGGGAGAAATGTCTTCATGAGAGAGTTTTCTTCTACACTGGGAGAGATCTGTCCTCTGGAGATCATTGGACTTGCATGGACAAGTTTAAACTTGCACCGGGATACGGCTCTGATTCCAATTGGAGAAATCTCCAATTCCACTGGTTGCTGTTTCTATTTTCACTGGATGTGATGCTTACTTGTTCTGGAAACAATTTCTACTGGCACTGGAACAGATTTATATCTGCAATGAATGAGTTTTTTTGTTGCCACTGGGAATGATTACTATTGGCACTGGAGTAGATGTCAACTTGCACCAAAAGAGAGTTCCAGTGCCACTGAGTGATATCCATTTGCAATGGGAGATTTCGACTTCCACCTGGAGAGACTACGACTTGCACTGAGTGATTTTCCTCTAGCATTGGCAGAGATTGCTACATACACTGGAATAGGTCTCTGCTTACATAGGCTGTGGTTTATGTTTGCAGTGCCTGAGTTTTCATTTTTGCTTTCACTGGGAGATGTTTCTACTTGACCCTGAAACTGTTTGTATTTGCACGTTGAAAGATTTATGCTTCCGCTCAAAAAAGTTGCGACTTGCACTGGGAGAGATGTTTAGTTACATTTGATTTTTTTTCTTGTTTGCAGTGTGAGCGACTTCTCCTTGCGCTGGGAGGGATTTTCACTTCTGATGGAAAATAGTTCTATGTGAATTTGTGAAGAGTGTAATTTTGACTGGGACAGGTTTCTACAATACAGTGGGATGTTCCTTCCTGCACTCGGAGTAATTTCTCTGCACGGATTGGTTTGCCTTCGGATTAGCAGAGATTGCTGCTTGAACTGGGAAAGCTCTCTTTCCTCGGTAGGATTCTCTCCTAGGGCAAATAAACAACATTCCAAAGGGAAGTTCATCTTTCTCCCAGTGCAAGTAAAAATCTCTCCCAGTTCCAGTGGAAACAGCTTCCAGTGCAATTAGACATCTTTTCAAATGTGACTCTGGACCTCTACCATTGGCTGTGTATGGTTCTCCCACAGGAATTAAAGATCTCTCCCAGTGCAAGTGGAAATCATTTACATGGTGAGTAGAAGTCTCTTCTGGTTAAGTTGAACTCATTGCCTGTGCAAGGAGACATTCCTCCCACCGTAGGAAGCAAGGATTCTCAGTGCAAGCTAAACAACCTTCAAACACAAGTAAGATCTCCCTCCCGTTACAGTAGAAAGAGTTTCCAGTTTATGTGGACATCTTTACCCCTGAAAATAGATTAAAACATTTCCCTGCCCAAGTAAATTCTTTCCTATGGAAATTGTTAACATTGTATACTGCAATGCAACTAAAAAAATCACATCCTAGTGCAAATGGTAAAATCTTCCAGTGCAAATGGAAATCTCTTGCAATGCAAATAGCAATGCAGTGCATGGCAAGTCAAAACCTCTGACAATGCAAGCAGCAACCTGACCTTGCACAAATTCAAATCTCCCCCAGTGCGAGTAGAAGTCTCTTTCAAAGCAAATAGAAAGTTCAATGTGAATTTTGAGATATATCCTAGTGAAAACAGAAAGCTCTGCAACTGCAACTAGAAATCTGTCCCTGTGCAACTATAGATCTTTATCAGTGCATGCAGATACTTCCGCCAGTGCAGGTCCAACACTCTCCCAGTGCAAGTAGAAAACCTATCCAGTGCAGGCAGAAATAATGCTTGATAATATTAGAAATCTATTCCAGGAAAAGTATGAATCCCGCCCCCCCCCCCCCTACCCCAGCCATTGCATATTGAAATCTCCCCAAGTGTAAAGAGAAATCTCTCCCACTGCAATAGAAATCACTGCCAATACAATTTGATCTCTCTCCCAGTGGAGGTAGGAATCTCTCCCAATGCAAGCCCAAATCTTTTCCAGTACAAAGAGAAAACTCCCCGGTTGAAGTTGGTGTCTATCACAGTGCAAGTTGAACAATCAACCTGTCCATGTGGTCTTCCAGTATAAATGTCAGAGATTTCTGCATGCATCAGGTAAGATTTTGACTTCCACTGGGGGATATTTCTTCTTGAACTGAAGTAAATATGTATTTGCACAGAAAGATATTAATATTTGCAGTGGGAAAGATTTCGACTAGCAGGGAGAATATTCTACGTGCACTGGCACATGTTTCCATTTGCACTGGAAGGGTCCTCTATTTTGATTGGGAGTGCTTTTTGACGCTGAGAACAGCAAATGCACAATGAGAGGTTGCATCAGATGAGATTTTTATTTACAATATGAGGGATTGCTTTCTTTTGTGAGGTTTTTTATGCCCAGTGGCAAAATATTCTACCTGGGCTGGTTGATGTTTCACCTTCCTCTGGGAAAGATTTCCACTTGAATTGGGAGATAGATCAAATTTCACTGGGATAGTTTTTAGCATGCTCTAGGGGAAATTTCTGATTGCATTGGAGCAGCTTTCTGCTTGAACCCTGAGATTTGTACTTGCAGCGGGAGAGATTTCTAGTTGCATTGGGCACAATTTTTAGCAGCGCTGGAAAAATCTTTTACTTTTATTGGGAATACGTTCAAGTTCCACTGCCAGAAATTTCATTCACACGAGGAAAGATCTCTACTTGCCCTTAGATCAATTGCCACATGCACTGGGGGAGTTTTCCATGGGCATCGCAATTGATTACTGCTTGGACAGGAGAGACTTCTGCTTGTACAGGAGAGATTTCTGCTTGTACTAGGAAAGATTTCTGCTTGTACAGGAGAGATTTCTGCTTGTACTAGGAAAGATTTTTGCTTGTACAGGAGAGATTTCTGCTTGTACTAGGAAAGATTTTTGCTTGTACAGGAGAGATTTCTGCTTGTACTAGGAAAGATTTCTGCTTGTACAGGAGAGATTTCTGCTTGTACAGGAGAGATTTCCGCTTGTACTAGGAAATATTTCTGTTTGTACAGGAGAGATTTCTGCTTGTACAGGAGAGATTTCTGCTTGTACTAGGAAAGATTTCTGCTTGTACAGGAGAGATTTCTGCTTGTGCAGGTGAGATTTCTGCTTGTACAGGAGAGATTTCTGCTTGTACTAGGAAAGATTTCTGCTTGCACTGGGTGAAATTTCTACTTGCACTGGGAGAGATTCGTATCTCCACTTGGAGAGATGTCTACTTGCACTGAAAGTGTTTTTGATTTCCATTGGGAGAGATTTCTGCTTCCACTGGGATAGAGATGAAATTTTACAGGGTGTGATTTCTACATGCACCTGAAGAGATTTTATCTTTCATTGGGAAGGATTCTGACTTGCACTGGGTGGGGGCATTATATTTGCATCTCAGTAATTTATTTATGTATTAGCAGACATTTCTATTTGTGCTGAAAGAGCTTTCAACTTGCATGGGAGACATTTCAACTTGCACTGGCAGAGATTAGTAATTTAACTGAGAGTGATTTCTATACTTGCACTGCTTTCTACTGGCACTGGAGTGACAGTCATGCACTTTAACAAATATATACTTCACTCGGATGCATTTTTGCTTGCCCATGGAAAGGTTTTCATTGCACTGGCACAGTATTCTTGCAGCGGTAAAGCTTAAATAGGGCTGTAGGTTAAATAGGTGCTGTAGTGGGAGAGCTTGCAGTGGTCGAGCTTTCTACTTGTACTCGAAGGGACTTCTACTGGCACTCAAATTATTTCTACTTTCATTGGGAGAGATTTGCAATGGTGCAATGAGAGGTTGGTTCTTGCACTGGCAGAGGTTCTTACAAATACTCTTGGATATTTTTTTTAAATGTATTCTTTCATGAGCGGTGAGCATCGCTAGCAAGGCCAGCATTTGTTGCCCATCCATAATTGTCCTTAAATCGAGTTGCTTGCTCAGCAGTTAAGAGTCAACAACATTACAGTGAGCCTGGTGTCACATGTAGGTCAGACCAGGTAAGGATGGCAGATTTCCTAAAAGTCATTGATGAACCAGATGTGCTTTCACTACAGTTGATGATAGTTTCATGGCCTTTACATTACTGAGAGTGGTTCTATATTCCATGTTTTATTAACTGAATTTAAATTCCACCAGCTGCCATGGAGGGACTTGAATCCATGCCCCCAGAGCATTAGTCTGGGCGTCTGCATTACTAACTGAGTGACATTACCACTACAGCATTGAGTTAACCTATAGCCCTATTTAAACTTATATATTTAGATACTTAAACTTTAATTGGGATTAATGTCTACTTGCAGTGGGGTAGGTATTTACTTGCCCCTCTACTTCTCCTGAAAGTGAGGATTGATTGCCCAACTGGGCTGTGAGAATTTCTATATTCACTGAAAGTCCTTTCTATTCTCAGTGAGTTAACTACCAAATTCTACTGCCAGAAGTTTCAAATTCCACTGGAAGAGACTTCTACTTGCACTTGGAGAGATTTCATCTTGCACTGAGGGAGCATTCTATTTGCTATGGGAAATATTTCTTCTTGCACTTGGAGAGATTTCATCTTGCACTGAGGGAGCATTCTATTTGCTATGGGAAATATTTCTACTTGCACTGGGAGAGATTTGAAATTGGATTGGGAGGGATTTCACCCTGTAATGGCGGAGCTGTCTACTTGCACATGTAGAGCTGTCTATTTGGATAATTGTCTAATAGGAGGTTTCTGCCTGTATCATACAGTTTATACTTGAACTGGAAGATATTTCTACTGTCACTGAGAGAGCATCATCTCCGAGAGATTTGCGCACGGATTGGGGAAGATTTTGTCTTTGTGTTTGGGTATATTTCCATTCGTACTGTGAGAGGTGTCTACTTCCGCTTGGAGAGATTTCTGCTTGTACTGAAAAGGATTTCAGCCCTCATTGGGAGAGGTTGCTTTTCTCACTGAGAGATAGATCAAAAGGCACCAAAATGATTTCCATTTGCATGTAGCGAGATTTTTCTTTGCACTGGGAAAGATTTCCACTTGCACTGGGTGAGATGTACACTTATATTTGGAAATATTTCGATTTGCATTGGGAGATATTTGTATTTGATCAGGGAGAGCTTTCATCTCGCACTGAGATTCATTTCAATTGTACTGGGAGTGGGTTCTATCTGCTCTGAGAGTGGGTTCTATCTGCACTGGGGGTTATTTCTTTATGAACTGGGAGTGGGTTCTACCTGCACTGGGAGTTATTTCTATCTGCACTGGGAGTTATTTCTATCTGCACTGGGAGTTATTTCTATCTACGTTGGGGGTTATTTCTATCTGCACTGGGAGTTATTTCTATCTGCACTGGGAGTTATTTCTATTTGCACTGGGAGTTATTTCTATCTGCACTGGGGGTTATTTCTATCTGCACTGGGAGTTATTTCTATCTGCACTGGGAGTTATTTCTATCTGCACTGGGAGTTATTTCTATCTGCACTGGGAGTTATTTCTATCTGCACTGGGGGTTATTTCTATCTACGTTGGGGGTTATTTCTATCTGCACTGGGGGTTATTTCTATCTGCACTGGGGGTTATTTCTATCTGCACTGGGGGTTATTTCTATCTACGTTGGGGGTTATTTCTATCTGCACTGGGGGTTATTTCTATCTGCACTGGGGGTTATTTCTATCTGCACTGGGGGTTATTTCTATCTGCACTGGGGGTTATTTCTATCTACATTGGGGATTATTTCTATCTGCACTGGGGGTTATTTCTATCTGCACTGGGGGTTATTTCTATCTGCACTGGGAATTATTTCTATCTGCACTGGGGGTTATTTCTATCTGCACTGGGAATTATTTCTATCTGCACTGGGGGTTATTTCTATCTGCACTGGGAATTATTTATATCTGCACTGGGGGTTATTTCTATCTACATTGGGGATTATTTCTATCTGCACTGGGAATTATTTCTATCTGCACTGGGAGTTATTTCTATCTGCACTGGGAATTATTTCTATCTGCACTGGGGGTTATTTCTATCTACATTGGGGATTATTTCTATCTGCACTGGGAATTATTTCTATCTGCACTGGGGGTTATTTCTATCTGCACTGGGGGTTACTTCTATCTGCACTGGTAGTTATTTCTATCTGCACTGGAGGTTATTTCTATCTGCACTGGGGGTTATTTCTATCTGCACTGGGAATTATTTCTATCTGCACTGGGGGTTATTTCTATCTGTACTGGGAGTTATTTCTATCTGCACTGGGGGTTATTTCTATCTGCACTGGGGGTTATTTCTATCTGCACTGCGGGGTTATTTCTATCTGCACTGGGGGTTATTTCTATCTGCACTGGGGGTTATTTCTATCTGCACTGGGAATTATTTCTATCTGCACTGGGAATTATTTCTATCTGCACTGGGGGTTATTTCTATCTGCACTGGGAGTTATTTCTATCTGCACTGGGGGTTATTTCTATCTGCACTGGGGGTTATTTCTATCTGCACTGGGGGTTATTTCTATCTGCACTGGGAATTATTTCTATCTGCACTGGGAATTATTTCTATCTGCACTGGGGGTTATTTCTATCTGCACTGGGAATTATTTCTATCTGCACTGGGGGTTATTTCTATCTACATTGGGGATTATTTCTATCTGCACTGGGAGTTATTTCTATCTGCACTGGGGGTTATTTCTATCTGCACTGGAAGAGATATCTACTTGTACAGTGATTTTTTTTCTTTCACTGACAGTTTTCTATTTATAGAGGGAGTTGTTTCCACTTCTACTGGCAGATATTTCAATTTGCTCTGCAAGAGATTTAAGTTGTTTTGGAATTCTTTCTACTTTCACTCCTTTTCACACTGAAAGGTTTTTCTATTTGCTCGGGATGGGCGGGTGGGTGAGGGGAAGTGTGGGTGGCAGAGATTTTGACTTACACTCATAACTATTTCAACTTTAGCTTGCAGAGACTTCTACTTTCAATGGGATAGAATTTTACTTGCACTTGGAATAGGTTTCTATTTGCTCTGGGAATGACCTCTCCATATGCTGTCAGAGATGATTGCCTGCACTGGTAGAAATTTCAACTTGCATTTTAAGAAATTTCTAATTGCACAGGGAGAATTTTAAAATCCCACTGTCAGATGTTTCAATTTGAATCTGGGAGGGATTTCTAATTACCACATACTGAGCACAGAGGAAGAGGTTGTGGTTATTGGAGGCCAATCACCTCAGCTCCAGGACATCACTGCAGGAGTTCCTCAGGGTAGTGTCCTCGGCCCAACTATCTTCAGCTGCTTCATCAATGACCTTCCTTCCATCATAAGGTCAGAAGTGGGGATGTTCGCTGATGATTGCACAATGTTCAGCACCATTCGCGACTCCTCAGATACTGAAGCAGTCCGTGTCCAAATTCAGCAAGACCTGGACAATATCCAGGCTTGGGCTGACAAGTGGCAAGTAACATTCAAGCCATACAAGTGCCAGGCAATGATCATCTCCAACAAGAGAGAATCCAACCACCTCCCTTTGACATTCAATGGCATTACCATCACTGAATCCCCCACTATCAACATTCTGGGGATTATCATTGACCAGAAACTGATCTGGACTAGCCACATAAATACTGTGTCTACAAGAGCAGGTCAGAGGCTGGGAATCCTGCTGAGAGTAACTCATTCCTGACTCCCCAAAGCCTGTCCACCATCTACAAAGCACAATTCAGGAGTGTGATGGAATACTCCCCACTTGCCTGAATGAGTGTAGCTCCCACAACACTCAGGAAACTTGACACCATCCAGGACAAAGCAGCCTGCTTGATTGGCACCACATCCAAAAACATTCACTCCCTCCACCACCGACTGCACAGTAGCAGCATATGTACCATATACAAGATGCAGGAATTCGCCAAGGCTCCTTAGACAGCACCTTCCAAACCCACCACCACTACAGGTCAGCAGACATTTGGGAACACCACCTTCTGGAAGTTCCCCTCCAAGTCACTCACCATCCTGACTTGGAAATATATCGGACGTTCCTTCACTGTCCCTGGGTCAAAATGCTGGAACTCCCTCCCTAACAGCACTGTGGGTGTACCTACACTACATGGACTGCAGCGGTTCAAGAAGGCAGCTCACCACCACCTTCTCAAGGGCAACTGGGGTTGAGCAATAAATGCTGGCCCAGCCAGTAACACCCACATCCTGTGAATGAATAAAAAGTATAGTGAGAGAGCATTCTGTTTGCTCTTGAAGAAATATGGACTGACACTGGAAAGGCTTTCAACTTGCACTGCTGGAGATTGCTACACAGTGCTGTACGAGAGTCCTACATCAACTGTGAGATATTTTTGTTTGCTTGTCTTGTCGTGGCTCCTACTTGCAGAAACCGTTCTTTCTATCTGGGAAAATCTTAAACTTCAACTGGGAGAGATTTCTGCTTGGACTGGGAGAAATTTTGATTTGCACCGGGGAAGATTTATAGTTGCCCTGGGAACGATCTCGATTTACACAGGGGGTGGGGGTGGGGGAGAGATTTTAACATTGAGACATGCGCTGCAAGGGGTTTCTACTTGGACTGGTTGAAATTTCGACTCGCATTAACAGAGACATCTGCTTGCAATCGGGGATATTTCAACGTCCACTGGTACAGCGAGTTGTCTTGCACAGTTCAAGTGCCTTCGACTTGCTCTTGTCGTGGGAGAGATTTGAATTTGGAACACGAGAGGGCGCCATTTGCCGTCTGAGAATTTCCACTTGCATTGCGAAGCGCTGCTTTCTATTGCACGGGAAGGTTTATTTCCAGCTTGCACAGGGAAATGTTTTTAGCTGCACTGGCAGAGGTTGCTGCTTGCACTGCTCGGCATTTCAACTTCCAATGGGAGGGATTTTTGTTTGCACAGGATCGGTTTTGACTTGTACGTGGGTTAGCTTTCTCATGGTTCTGTAAGTGATTTAAATGTGCAATGGAAGGTCTCTGTACCTGCACTGGAACTGCTTTCAACTTGCAAGACCTGAGGTTCCAGCTGAAACTGGAAAATACTTCCATATGCATTGAGAGAGAAGCTTGCACTGAGAGATGCCGAATTTGCACTGGGAGGAATGAGAAGTAACGCTAACAGAACTTGCACTGCACGTCACTGGGGCAGACTTCTGCTTGCTCTGGGAGAAATGTTTGCCCCTCACTGGGCTAGCTTGCCTACCAAAGGTTTCAACTTATGCTGGTCGAGATTTCTGTTACCTCTGGGAAAGATTTCTACTTGCAGCGGGAGAGATTTGAACTTGTACTGGGAGGATATTAAATTTGCAGAAGTCGAGTTAGCTGCTCGCAATGGTGCAGATTTCTGCACGTCGCTCGATGGGAGTTTTGTTTGCACTGGGAGAGGTGCCTGATTGATTCCTTCACTGTCGCTGGGTCAAAATCCTGGAACTCTCTCCCTAACAGCACTGTGGGTGTACCTGCGGCTGTTCAAGAAGGCAGCTCACCCCCACCTTCTCAAGGGCAATTAGGGATGGGTAATAAATGCTGGCCCAGCCAGCGAAGCCCACATCACAGGTATGAATAAAACAAATGTACTTGCACTAGGAGAGATTTCAACTTGCACTGAGAGATGTTTATACTTGTTCTGCAAAAGATTTGACTTGCAATGTGAGAAATTTCACCTTCCTCTTGGAACATTTAACGCTTTCACTGGGAAATATTTTATTTGCACCCAAAATGTTTTTGACTTAATCTGGGAGAAATGTCTATTTGCAATGGGAGAGGTTTCTACTTGCTTTGGGGAAATTTCTCCTTTCACTGGGGACCACAGGTTATTGCATAAGACCCAAGGATAAAGACCCCCAAGGTATAATATGAGAGAATGTGGTATTGTGTGAGGCTCCAGGGTATATAGAGTGTGAACAGAGGGTATAGCATGTGATTGCAGGGTGACAGATTGAAATATAGGGTGAAACCTGGAGGTGGGTTTGGCTATGATTTTCTCCAGGGTTCGATTTTAGTGTCATTGCTCTTTCATTTATTACTGCGTAGACCTGAGCATACAGGGCATAATTTCAAAGAATGCAGGTGAAAAAAAACCAAAACTCTGAAACGTTCTGATGAAGAGTCACTCGGACTCGAAACGTTAACTGTATTCATCTCCACAGATGCTGTCAGACCTGCTGAGTTTTTCCAGCTATTTTTGTTTTTGTTTCAGATTTCCAGCATCCGCAGTATTTTGCTTTTATCTCTGAAATGTAGTGATCAATGAGAAAAATAGTAACAGACTCCAGGAGTAAGAGAAAGACTGGCGAAATGGGCAGAGGCATGGCAGACCGAATTTAATGCAGTGAACTGAGACATTTTGCAGGGGTATATGAGCGGTGAAATAATGTAAATGATACAGAGTTTGAACGACTGCAGGATCAGGGAAAACTGGGGATGTAAGTGCACAAATCTTTGAGAGTGATAGTTTAGAAGGTTGCTAAATAAAATAAATTGCTTCATTGGCTTTATTAATGGAAGAATAGAGACACAGCCGAGGGAGCTATGCCTAACCGTTACTAAACATACAATGTTTTGGTCTCAGCTACTTTCTATGTTTTCAAGAAGCAGTTAGATATAGCTCTTGGGGCGAAAGGGATCAAAGGGTATGTGGAGAAAGCGGGAGCAGGCTATTGAGTTGGATGATCAGCCATGATCTATTGAATGGCGGAGCAGGCTCGAAGGGCTGAATGGCCTATTCCTGCTCCTAGTTTCTATGTTTCTAACACTGATTAAGCCTCATGTTCAGTTCTGGATGCCACACTTTAGGAAACTATCAAGTCCTTAGAGTTGGTGTAGAGACTTGCCGGAATGGCACCAGGGATGGGGGACTTCAGTTATGTGGAGAGGTTGGAGAAGCTGGGATTGTTCTCCTTACAGCAGGGAAGGTCATTGGGAGATTTGATAGAGCTGTACAATTTTGATGAAGGAATTGATTCCAGTGGTTGAAGGGAGAGGTTTATGTTGATTTGAAAAAGTACCAGATGTGAGATTAGGAAAAAAGATACGCAGAATATTGCTAAAATCCACCTGAAAGGGTGGTAGAAGATTATTCGTTTCAGACATTCAAAAGAGAACTGGATACATAGCTGAATGAATAAAGGAATATTGGGATATGTGGACGTGCCTGGGAATGGGATTAATTGGATAACTCTGGTATAGAGTAAGCACAAAAAAATGAAGGATCGAACAACCTCCTTCCAAGCGGTATCATCCTCTGAATCAATTCTATTGCTGTAATTCATATAATAGTGTGAGACCCCAGGATGTTGTGTGTGGAAGCAGGTTATAGTGTGAGGGTCCAGAGTGTCACGCGAGGGATGGAGTATAGTGTGCAGGACTGACCAAGGCATTTGTGTGAAAGACTACAGATTAGTATGAGATCCCTGGGTATTGTGTGAGACTCCAATTCATACTTCACATTATTCTTCAATACCTGCACTATGTGTTTTTGTAAGATGCTGTTTCTGTGAGTATAGATTTTACTGTGGGGTAGAGTGTGTTGTATAATGTCCGCTATGTGGTAGAGTTGCCCCTTTTTCCAATATTAGATTCAGTTGGAGAGTTATGTTTCTTAATGGTGATGAAGTAGCACTAGAGGTTTACTGCCTATCAGGATTTCCTCCCTTGGGTCATGTACAGAATGAAGTTTGGCTGACAGAGTATTCCATCATTCTTACCATCACCTGAGTACCATGGTCATCAGATAATCTTTCCTTTGCCTTTGCTATGTTCATTCTTCCCTTCTTCTGTAGTTCCAAGCCCATTTTGCAGCTGGGAAATCATTACCTAATGATTACCATGGGGCAGAATGGTCCGTTGTCTTACCATGTCAAGCCTACAGGTTCATGCGTTTCCCCTCAATGAGCAACACTTCAACTCTGGTGTAATCCAAGTGTCATCATTCTTAATCAGATGGTGTGGGTATACCCCATATTGTTGTGTATTGAGCCTTTGTCAGAGTCTTTAACCGCACCTATTGATCCCCGTGCTACATCTGCTGAGGTTAAGTCTCATGCTTGCTAACAGGAATAGTGCCTATAAGACCAGTAAGCTATCTTTAGCTCTAGCCTCACCTCCTGACACCAATAATGCCAAGTCTATCTGGTGGATGATATCATAGCCTGCATGTGGAGTTCCCTTTTCTCAGACATTCTTGGATTTTCCCCAACTCCTACACTGACTACTCCATACACATCATGTTTTCAGATTCTCCTTCAGGTCATCACCTTTTTGTTAGCTGATTGTTGTCAATTATCTCCTCATATCCTCATCATGTTCACTATCTCTATCTTGCCCATTCCTGCTGATCCTCTTACGGCTCCTATTCCTGGCCATTTTACTAAACCTTGTTTTCTTTGTGATTTCGATTGCATCATTTTATGTTTCCAATCATTCTCAGCTCTCAGCTTTGGCGTCCTGGTCACAGTGTGAATAACCTCAGTGTATAGTATGAGGCCCCAGGGTATAGTTTGAGGGACGCAATGGTATAGTGTGAGATCCAAGGGTGTAGTGTGAAGAGCTCCATCATATAGTGTGAGGGGCCAGTGCGTAGGGTGAGGGATATCAGAGTATAGTGCATGGACAGAGTGTAGTGTGTGGAACCAGGATGTAGTGTGTGGAATCATGGTATAGTGTGCGATAAACTGGGATAAAGTGTGTTAAGCCAGAGTATAGAGCGAGGAACCAGGGTGTCACAGAATCATAGGATCACAATGGTTACAGTGCAGAAGGAGGTCTTCAGCCCATTGTGTCTGCACTGGTTCTCAATGAGTAATTCACTAGTGCCATTCCCCTGCCTTCTCCCCGTAACCTTGCACATCCTTCCTTTTCAAATAAAAATCCAATTCCTTTTCGACTGCCTCTATTGAACCTGTCTCCCCCAGAGTCTCAGGCAGTGTATTTCAGACCCCAACAACACACTGCGTGAAAGGGTTTATACGTATATCACCTTTGCTTCATATGCCAATTACCTTAAACCCTGTGCCCTCTCATTCTTAATCCATTCCTGGGTGGGAACGATTTCTCACTATCCACTCTGTCCAGGCCACTCATGATTTTGAATCTGTCTATCAGGTCTTCTCTCAGCCATCTCTTCTTCTAGGGAAACAATCCCAGCATCTCCAATGTATCTTCATTACTGAAGGCCCTCATGCCTGGAACCATTTTGTGAATCTTTTCAGCACTCTCTCCAATGCTTTCACACCCTTACTAAAGTGTGGTGCCCAGAACTGGATGCTGGATGCAGAACTGGAGGCCGAACTAGTGTCTTATACAAGTTCAACATAAACTCCCTGCTCTTGTGTTCTATGCCCCTATTAATAAAAACAGGATATAGCATTCTTTATTAACCGATCTCTCAACCTATCCTGTCGCCTTCAATGATTTTTGTGCGTATTAACCCAGGTCCCTCTGCTCCTAGAGCATTTTAGCGTTATACCATTTACTTTATATTATCTCTCCACGCTCTTCCTGCCAAAATGAATCACTTCACATGTCTCTGCATGAACTTCATCTGCACACTCCACCAACTTGTCTGTGTCTACATGCCTATAATCCTCCACACAGTTCGCAATGCTTCCAAGTTTCTTCCTATCCAAAAATTTTGAAACTGTGCCCTCTAATGAGAAGTCTAAGCCATTAATATATATAAATCAGGAAGGGCAAGGATCCAACACTGAACCCCCAGGGAATTCCACAACAAACCGTCTTTCAGAGTGAATATCATCTGTTAACCACAACTCTCTATATAGTATGTGGAAGCATGGCATAGTGTGAGGGAGATGTGTGTAGTGTATGGAAGCATGGTATAGTGTGAGGGAGATGTGTGTAGTGTATGGAAGAATGGTATAGTGTGAGGGAGATGTGAGTAGTGTACGGAAGCATGGTATAGTGTGAGAGAGATGTGTGTAGTGTATGGAAGCATGGTATAGTGTGAGGGAGATGTGAGTAGTGTATGGAAGCATGGTATAGTGTGAGGGAGATGTGAGTAGTGTATGGAAGCATGGTATAGTGTGAGGGAGATGTGTGTAGTGTATGGAAGCATGGTATAGTGTGAGGGAGATGTGTGTACTGTACGGAAGCATGGTATAGTGCGAGGGAGATGTGTGTAGTGTATGGAAGCATGGTATAGTGTGAGGGAGATGTGTGTACTGTACGGAAGAATGGTATAGTGCGAGGAAGATGTGTGTAGTGTATGGAAGCATGGTATATTGTGAGGGAGATGTGTGTAGTGTATGAAAGAATGGTATAGTGAGGGAGATGTGTGTAGTGTATGGAAGCATGGTATAGTGTGAGGGAGATGTGTGTAGTGTATGGAAGCATGGTATAGTGTGAGGGAGATGTGTGTAGTGTATGGAAGCAGAGGATAGTGTGAGGGAGATGTGTGTAGTGTATGGAAGCATGGTATAGTGTGAGGGAGAGGTGTGTAGTGTATGGAAGCATGGTATAGTGTGAGGGAGATGTGTGTAGTGTGTGGAAGCATGGTATAGTGTGAGGGAGATGTGTGTAGTGTATGGAAGCATGGTATAGTGTGAGGGAGATGTGTGTAGTGTATGGAAGCATGGTATAGTATGAGGGAGATGTGTGTAGTGTATGGAAGCATGGTATAGTGTGAGGGAAATGTGTGTAGTGTATGGAAGCATGGTATAGTGTGAGGGAGAGGTGTGTAGTGTATGGAAGCATGGTATAGTGTGAGGGAGATGTGTGTAGTGTATGGAAGCATGGTATAGTGTGAGGGAGATGTGTGTAGTGTATGGAATCATGGTATAGTGTGAGGGAGATGTGTGTAGTGTATGGAAGCATGGTATAGTGTGAGGGAGAGGTGTGTAGTGTATGGAAGCATGGTATAGTGTGAGGGAGATGTCTGTAGTGTATGGAAGCATGGTATAGTGTGAGGGAGATGTGTGTAGTGTATGGAAGCATGATATAGTGTGAGGGAGATGTGTGTAGCGTATGGAAGCATGGTATAGTGTGAGGGAGATGTGTGTAGCGTATGGAAGCATGGTATAGTGTGAGGGAGATGTGTGTAATTTATGGAAGGATGGTATAGTGTGAGGGAAATGTATATAGTGTATGGAAGCATGGTATAGTGTGAGGGAGATGTGTGTAGCGTATGGAAGCATGGTATAGTGTGAGGGAGATGTGTGTAGCGTATGGAAGCATGGTATAGTGTGAGGGAGATGTGTGTAGCTTTTGGAAGCATGGTATAGTGTGAGGGAGATGTGTGTAGTGTATGGAAGCATGGTATAGTGTGAGGGAGATGTGTGTAGCGTATGGAAGCATGGTATAGTGTGAGGGAGATGTGTGTAATGTATGGAAGGATGGTATAGTGTGAGGGAAATGTATGTAGTGTATGGAAGCATGGTATAGTGTGAGGGAGATGTGTGTAGCGTATGGAAGCATGGTATAGTGTGAGGGAGATGTGTGTAGTGTATGGAAGCATGGTATAGTGTGAGGGAGATGTGTGTAGTGTATGGAAGCATGGTATAGTGTGAGGGAGATGTGTGTAGTGTATGGAAGCATGGTATAGTGTGAGGGAGATGTGTGTAGTGTATGGAAGCATGGTATAGTGTGAGGGAGAGGTGTGTAGTGTATGGAAGCATGGTATAGTGTGAGGGAGATGTGTGTAATGTATGGAAGCATGGTATAGTGTGAGGGAGACGTCTGTAGTGTATGGAAGCATGGTATAGTGTGAGGGAGATGTGTGTAGCGTATGGAAGCATGGTATAGTGTGACGGAGATGTGTGTAATGTATGGAAGGATGGTATAGTGTGAGGGAGATGTGTGTAGCGTATGGAAGCATGGTATAGTGTGAGGGAGATGTGTGTAGTGTATGGAAGCATGGTATAGTGTGAGGGAGATGTGTGTAGCGTATGGAAGCATGGTATAGTGTGAGGGAGATGTGTGTAGTGTATGGAAGCATGGTATAGTGTGAGGGAGATGTGTGTAGTGTATGGAAGCATGGTATAGTGTGAGGGAGATGTGTGTAGTGTATGGAAGCATGGTATAGTGTGAGGGAGATGTGTGTAGTGTATGGAAGCATGGTATAGTGTGAGGGAGATGTGTGTAGTGTATGGAAGCATGGTATAGTGTGAGGGAGATGTGTGTAGTGTATGGAAGCATGGTATAGTGCGAGGGAGATGTGTGTACTGTATGGAAGCATGGTATAGTGTGAGGGAGATGTGTGTAGTGTATGGAAGCATGGTATAGTGTGTGGGAGATGTGTGTAGTGTATGGAAGCAGAGGATAGTGTGAGGGAGATGTGTGTAGTGTATGGAAGCAGAGGATAGTGTGAGGGAGATGTGTGTAGTGTATGGAAGCATGGTATAGTGTGAGGGAGAGGTAAGTAGTGTATGGAAGCAGAGGATAGTGTGAGGGAGATGTGTGTAGTGTATGGAATCATGGTATAGTGTGAGGGAGATGTGTGTAGTGTATGGAAGCATGGTATAGTGTGAGGGAGAGGTTTGTAGTGTATGGAAGCATGGTATAGTGTGAGGGAGATGTGTGTAGTGTATGGAAGCATGGTATAGTGTGAGGGAGATGTGTGTAGTGTATGGAAGAATGGTATAGTGTGAGGGAGATGAGTGTAGTGTATGGAAGCATGGTATAGTGTGAGGGAGATGTGTGTACTATATAGAAGCATGGTATAGAGTGAGGGACGGGAGTATAGAGTGAGGGACGGGAGTATAGAGTGAGCGACGGGAGTGTAGCGTGAGGAACGGGAGTATAGAGTGAGGAACGGGAGTGTAGAGTGAGGAACGGGAGTGTAGAGTGAGGAACGGGAGTGTAGAGTGAGGAACGGGAGTGTAGCGTGAGGGACGGGAGTGTAGAGTGAGGAACGGGAGTGTAGCGTTAGGAACGGGAGTATAGAGTGAGGGACGGGAGTGTAGAGTGAGGAACGGGAGTGTAGAGTGAGGGACGGGAGTGTAGAGTGAGGGACGGGAGTGTAGAGTGAGGGACGGGAGTGTAGAGTGAGGGACGGGAGTATAGAGTGAGGAACGGGAGTATAGAGTGAGGTACGGAAGTGTAGCGTGAGGGACGGGAGAATAGAGTGAGAAACAAGAGTGTAGAGTGAGGAACAGGAGTATAGAGTGTGGGACGGGAGTGTAGCGTGAGGAACGGGAGTGTTGAGAGGTATAGCGTGAGGGACGGGAGTGTAGCGTGAGGAACGGGAGTATAGAGTGAGGAACGGGAGTATAGAGTGAAGAACGGGAGTGTAGCATGAGGAACGGGAGTGTAGAGTGAGTTTATGGGAGTGTAGCGTGAGGGACGGGAGTGTAGAGTGAGGAACGGGAGTGTAGCGTTAGGAACGGGAGTATAGAGTGAGGGACGGGAGTGTAGAGTGAGGAACGGGAGTATAGAGTGAGGCACGGGAGTGTAGAGTGAGGGACGGGAGTGTAGAGTGAGGGACGGGAGTGTAGAGTGAGGGACGGGAGTATAGAGTGAGAGACAAGAGTATAGAGGGAGGGACGGGAGTGTAGCGTTAGGAACGGGAGTGTAGAGTGAGGAACGGGAGTATAGAGTGAGGAACGGGAGTGTAGCATGAGGAACGGGAGTATAGAGTGAGTTTATGGGAGTGTAGCATGAGGGACGGGAATGTAGCGTGAGGGACGGGAGTGTAGCGTGAGGAACGGGAGTGTAGCGTGAGGAACGGGAGTGTAGAGTGAGTTTATGGGAGTGTAGAGTGAGGTACGGGAGTGTAGAGTGAGGAACGGGAGTGTAGCGTGAGGAACGGGAGTGTAGAGTGAGGAAAGGTAGTGTAGCGTGAGGAACGGGAGTGTAGCGTGAGGAACGGGAGTGTAGCGTTAGGAACGGGAGTATAGAGTGAGGAACGGGAGTGTAGCGTGAGGAACGGGAGTGTAGCGTGAGGGACGGGAGTGTAGCGTGAGGAACGGGAGTGTAGCGTGAGGAACGGGAGTATAGAGTGAGGAACGGGAGTGTAGCGTGAGGAACGGGAGTGTAGCGTTAGGAACGGGAGTGTAGAGTGAGGGACGGGAGTGTAGCGTGAGGGATGGGAGTATAGCGTGAGGGACGGGAGTGTAGCGTGAGGAACGGGAGTATAGAGTGAGGAACGGGAGTGTAGCGTGAGGGACGGGAGTGTAGCGTGAGGGACGGGAGTGTAGAGTGAGGGACGGGAGTGTAGAGTGAGGAACGGGAGTGTAGAGTGAGGGACGGGAGTGTAGCGTGAGGGACGGGAGTATTGCGTGAGGGACGGGAGTGTAGAGTGAGGGACGGGAGTGTAGAGTGAGTTTATGGGAGTGTAGCGTGAGGAACGGGAGTGTAGAGTGAGTTTATGGGAGTGTAGCGTGAGGAATGGGAGTGTAGCGTGAGGAACGGGAGTGTAGCGTGAGGGACGGGAGTGTAGCGTGAGGGACGGGAGTATAGAGTGAGGGACGGGAGTATAGAGTGAGGGACGGGAGTGTGGCGTGAGGGACGGGAGTATAGAGTCCGGTACGGGAGTGTAGAGTGAGGGACGGGAGTGTAGCGTGAGGAACGGGAGTATAGAGTGAGGAACGGGAGTGTAGCGTGAGGAACGGGAGTATAGAGTGAGGAACGGGAGTGTAGCATGAGGAACGGGAGTGTAGCGTGAGGAACGGGAGTGTAGAGTGAGGGACGGGAGTGTAGAGTGAGGGACGGGAGTGTAGAGTGAGGGACGGGAGTGTAGAGTGAGGGACGGGAGTGTAGCGTGAGGGACGGGAGTGTAGCGTGAGGGACGGGAGTGTAGAGTGAGGGACGGGAGCGTAGACTGAGTGGCGGGAGTGTAAATTGAGTGACGGGAGTGTACAGTGAGTAACGGGAGTGTAGAGTGAGGAACGGGAGTGTAGCGTGAGGGAAGGGAGTGTAGAGTGAGGAACGGGAGTGTAGAGTGAGGAACAGGAGTTTCGAGTGGGGGACGGGAGTGTAGAGTGTGGAACGGGAGTATAGAGTGAGGGACGGGAGTATAGAGTGAGGGACGAGAGTATAGAGGGAGGGAGGGAGTATAGAGTGAGGAACGGGAGTATAGAGTGAGGTACGGAAGTGTACAGTGAGGGACGGGAGTGTAGAGTGAGGGACGGGAGTGTCTAGTGAGGGACGGGAGTGTAGAGTGAGGGACGGGAGTGTAGAGTGAGGGACGGGAGTGTAGAGTGAGGAACAGGAGTGTAGAGTGAGGAACGGGAGTGTAGCGTGAGGCAAGGGAGTGTAGCGTGAGGGACGGGAGTGTAGAGTGAGGAACGGGAGTGTTGCGTGAGGAACGGGAGTGTAGAGTGAGGAACGGGAGTGTAGAGTGAGGAACGGGAGTGTAGAGTGAGGAACGGGAGTGTAGCGTGAGGGACGGGAGTGTAGCGTGAGGGACGGGAGTGTAGCGTGAGGAACGGGAGTATAGAGTGAGGAACGGGAGTATAGAGTGAAGAACGGGAGTGTAGAGTGAGGAACGGGAGTGTAGCGTGAGGAACGGGAGTATAGAGTGAGGAACGGGAGTGTAGAGTGAAGAACGGGAGTGTAGCGTGAGGAACGGGAGTGTAGAGTGAGTTTATGGGAGTGTAGCTTGAGGAACGGGAGTGTAGCGTGAGGGACGGGAGTGTAGCGTGAGGAACGGGAGTATAGAGTGAGGGACGGGAGTATAGAGTGAGGGACGGGAGTGTGGCATGAGGGACGGGAGTATGGAGTGCGGTACGGGAGTGTAGATTGAGGAACGGGTGTGTAGAGTGAGTAACGAGAGTGTAGAGTGAGGAACGGGAGTGTAGCGTGAGGGACGGGAGTGTAGAGTGAGGGACGGAAGTTTAGAGTGAGGAACGGGAGTGTAGCGTGAGGAATGGGAGTGTTGCGTGAGGAACGGGAGTGTAGAGTGAGGAACGGGAGTGTAGCGTGAGGGACGGGAGTGTAGCGTGAGGGACGGGAGTGTAGAGTGAGGGACGGAAGTTTAGAGTGAGGGACGGGAGTATCGAGTGAGGAACGGGAGTGTAGCGTGAGGAACGGGAGTGTAGAGTGAGGGACGGGAGTGTAGAGTGAGGGACGGGAGTGTAGCGTGAGGAACGGGAGTGTAGCGTGAGGGACGGGAGTGTAGAGTGAGGGACGGGAGTGTAGAGTGAGGGACGGGAGTGTAGAGTGAGGGACGGGAGTGTAGCGTGAGGGACGGGAGTGTAGCGTGAGGAACGGGAGTGTAGAGTGAGGAACGGGAGTATAGAGTGAGGAACGGGAGTGTAGCGTGAGGAACGGGAGTGTAGCGTGAGGAACGGGAGTGTAGAATGAGGAACGGGAGTGTAGAGTGAGGAACGGGAGTGTAGAGTGAGGAACGAGAGTATAGAGTGAGGAACGGGAGTGTAGCGTGAGGAACGGGAGTGTAGCGTGAGGAACGGGAGTGTAGCGTGAGGAAAGGGAGTGTAGCGTGAGGGACGGGAGTATAGAGTGAGGAACGGGAGTGTAGCGTTAGGAACGGGAGTGTAGAGTGAGGAACGGGAGTATAGGGTGTGGAACGGGAGTGTAGCGTGAGGAACGGGAGTGTAGAATGAGGAACGGGAGTGTAGAGTGAGGAACGGGAGTGTAGCGTGAGGGACGGGAGTAAAGCGTCAGGGACGGGAGTGTAGCGTGAGGAACGGGAGTATAGAGTGAGGAGCGGGAGTATAGCGTGAAGAACGGGAGTGTAGAGTGAGGGACAGGAGTATCGAGTGAGGGAAGGGAGTGTAGCGTGAGGAACAGGAGTGTAGAGTGAGGAACGGGAGTGTAGAGTGAGGAACAGGAGTGTAGAGTGAGGGACGGGAGTGTAGCGTGAAGGACGGGAGTGTAGAGTGAGGGACGGAAGTTTAGAGTGAGGAACGGGAGTATCGAGTGAGGAACGGGAGTGTAGCGTGAGGAACGGGAGTGTAGAGTGAGGAACGGGACTGGAGAGTGAGGGACGGGAGTGCAGCGTGAGGGACGGGAGTGTAGAGTGAGGGACGGGAGTGTAGAGTGAGGGACGGGAGTGTGGCGTGAGGGACGGGAGTATAGAGTGCGGTACGGGAGTGTAGTTTGAGGAACGGGTGTGTAGAGTGAGGAACGGGAGTGTAGCGTGAGGGACGGGAGTATCGAGTGAGGAACGGGAGTGTAGCGTGAGGAACGGGAGTGTAGCGTTAGGAACGGGAGTGTAGAGTGAGGAACGAGAGTATAGAGTGAGGAACGGGAGTGTAGCGTGAGGAACGGGAGTGTAGCGTGAGGAACGGGAGTGTAGAATGAGGAACGGGAGTTTAGAGTGAGGAACGGGAGTGTAGAGTGAGGAACGGGAGTGTAGAGTGAGGAACGGGAGTGTAGCGTGAGGGACGGGAGTGTAGAGTGAGGGACGGAAGTTTAGAGTGAGGGACGGGAGTATCGAGTGAGGGACGGGAGTGTACAGTGAGGAACGGGAGTGTAGAGTGAGGGACGGGAGTGTAGTGTGAGGAACGGGAGTTTAGCGTGAGGGACGGGAGCGTAGAGTGAGGGACGGGAGCGTAGGGTGAGGGAGGGGAGCGTAGGGTGAGGGACGGGAGCGTAGGGTGAGGGACGGGAGCGTATGGTGAGGGACGGGAGCGTAGAGTGAGGGACGGGAGCGTAGAGTGAGGGACGGGAGCATAAAGTGAGGGACGGGAGCGTAGAGTGAGGGACGGGAGTGTAGAGTGAGGGACTGTTGTATAGAGTATAGCGTGAGGGAGTGGAGCGTAGAGTGAGGGAGGGGAGCGTAGACTGAGGGAGGGGAGCGTAGAGTGAGGGAGGGGAGCGTAGACTGAGGGAGGGGAGCGTAGAGTGAGGGAGGGGAGCGTAGAATGAGGGAGGGGAGCGTAGAGTGAGGGAGGGGAGCGTAGAGCGAGGGAGGGGAGCGTTGAGCGAGGGAGGGGAGCGTAGAGTGAGGGACGGGAGTATATAGTGAGGGTCGGGAGTGTAGAGTGAGGGACGGGAGTGTAGAGTGAGGGACGGGAGTATAGAGTGAGGGACTGTTGTATAGAGTATAGCATGAGGGACGGGAGTGTAGAGTGAGGGACGAGAGTGTATAGTGAGGGACGGGAGTGTAGAGTGAGGGACGGGAGTGTAGAGTGAGGGACGGGAGTGTAGAGTGAGGGACGTGAGTGTAGAGTGAGGGACGGGAGTGTAGAGTGAGGGACGGGAGTGTAGAGTACAGTGTGAGGGACGGGAGTGTAGCTTGATGGACGGGAGTGTAGCGTGATGGACGGGAGTGTAGCGTGATGGACGGGAGTGTAGCGTGATGGACGGGAGTGTAGCGTGATGGACGGGAGTGTAGCGTGAGGGACGGGAGTGTAGAGTGAGGGACGGGAGTGTAGAGTGAGGGACGGGAGTGTAGAGTGAGGGACGGGAGTGTAGAGTAGGAGACGGGAGTGTAGAGTGAGGGACGGGAGTATAGAGTGAGGGACGGGAGCATAGAGTGAGGGACAGGAGCGTAGAGTTAAGTACGGGAGCGTAGAGTTAAGTACGGGAGCGTAGAGTGAGGGACGGGAGCGTAGAGTGAGGGACGGGAGCGTAGCGTGAGGGACGAGAGCGTAGAGTGAGGGACGGGAGTGTAGAGTGAGGGACTGTTGTATAGAGTATAGCGTGAGGGAGGGGAGCGTAGAGTGAGGGAGGGGAGCGTAGAGTGAGGGAGGGGAGCGTAGAGTGAGGGAGGGGAGCGTAGAGTGAGGGAGGGGAGCGTAGAATGAGGGAGGGGAGCGTAGAGCGAGGGAGGGGAGCGTAGAGCGAGGGAGGGGAGCGTAGAGCGAGGGAGGGGAGCGTAGAGCGAGGGACGGGAGTATAAAGTGAGGGTCGGGAGTGTAGAGTGAGGGACGGGAGCGTAGAGTGAGGGACGGGAGCGTAGAGTTAAGTACGGGAGCGTAGAGTTAAGTACGGGAGCGTAGAGTTAAGTACGGGAGCGTAGGGTGAGGGACGGGAGCGTAGGGTGAGTGACGGGAGCGTAGGGTGAGGGACGGGAGCGTAGGGTGAGGGAGGGGAGCGTAGGGTGAGGGAGGGGAGCGTAGAGTGAGGGAGGGGAGCGTAGAGTGAGGGAGGGGAGCGTAGAGTGAGGGAGGGGAGCGTAGAGTGAGGGAGGGGAGCGTAGAGTGAGGGACGGGAGCGTAGAGTGAGGGACGGGAGCATAAAGTGAGGGACGGGAGCGTAGAGTGAGGGACGGGAGTGTAGAGTGAGGGACTGTTGTATAGAGTATAGCGTGAGGGAGTGGAGCGTAGAGTGAGGGAGGGGAGCGTAGAGTGAGGGAGGGGAGCGTAGAGTGAGGGAGGGGAGCGTAGAGTGAGGGAGGGGAGCGTAGAGTGAGGGAGGGGAGCGTAGAATGAGGGAGGGGAGCGTAGAGTGAGGGAGGGGAGCGTAGAGCGAGGGAGGGGAGCGTAGAGCGAGGGAGGGGAGCGTAGAGTGAGGGACGGGAGTATATAGTGAGGGTCGGGAGTGTAGAGTGAGGGACGGGAGTGTAGAGTGAGGGACGGGAGTATAGAGTGAGGGACTGTTGTATAGAGTATAGCGTGAGGGACGGGAGTGTAGAGTGAGGGACGAGAGTGTATAGTGAGGGACGGGAGTGTAGAGTGAGGGACGGGAGTGTAGAGTGAGGGACGTGAGTGTAGAGTGAGGGACGGGAGTGTAGAGTGAGGGACGGGAGTGTAGAGTGAGGGACGGGAGTATAGAGTACAGAGTGAGGGACGGGAGTGTAGCTTGATGGACGGGAGTGTAGCGTGATGGACGGGAGTGTAGCGTGATGGACGGGACTGTAGCGTGATGGACGGGAGTGTAGCGTGAGGGACGGGAGTGTAGAGTGAGGGACGGGAGTGTAGAGTGAGGGACGGGAGTGTAGAGTAGGAGACGGGAGTGTAGAGCGAGGGACGGGAGTATAGAGTGAGGGACGGGAGTATAGAGTGAGGGACGGGAGCATAGAGTGAGGGACGGGAGCGTAGAGTTAAGTACGGGAGCGTAGAGTTAAGTACGGGAGCGTAGAGTGAGGGACGGGAGCGTAGAGTGAGGGACGGGAGCGTAGCGTGAGGGACGGGAGCGTAGGGTGAGGGACGGGAGCGTAGGGTGAGGGACGGGAGCGTAGAGTGAGGGACGTGAGCGTAGAGTGAGGGACGGGAGCATAAAGTGAGGGACGGGAGCGTAGAGTGAGGGACGGGAGTGTAGAGTGAGGGACTGTTGTATAGAGTATAGCGTGAGGGACGGGAGCGTAGAGTGAGGGACGGGAGTGTAGAGTGAGGGACTGTTGTATAGAGTGTAGAGTGAGGGGGGGGAGCTTAGAGTGAGGGAGGGGAGCGTAGAGTGAGGGAGGGGAGCGTAGACTGAGGGAGGGGAGCGTAGAATGAGGGAGGGGAGCGTAGAGCGACGGAGTGGAGCGTAGAGCGAGGGAGGGGAGCGTAGAGCGAGGGAGGGGAGCGTACAGTGAGGGACGGGAGTATAAAGTGAGGGTCGGGAGTGTAGAGTGAGGGACGGGAGTGTAGCGTGAGGGACGGGAGTATAGAGTGAGGGACGGGAGCGTAGAGTTAAGTACGGGAGCGTAGAGTTAAGTACGGGAGCGTAGAGTGAGGGACGGGAGCGTAGAGTGAGGGATGGGAGCGTAGGGTGAGGGACGGGAGCGTAGGGTGAGGGACGGGAGCGTAGGGTGAGGGACGGGAGCGTAGAGTGAGGGAGGGGAGCGTAGGGTGAGGGACGGGAGCGTAGGGTGAGGGACGGGAGCGTTGGGTGAGGGAGGGGAGCGTAGAGTGAGGGAGGGGAGCGTAGAGTGAGGGAGGGGAGCGTAGAGTGAGGGAGGGGAGCGTAGAGCGAGGGAGGGGAGCGTAGAGCGAGGGAGGGGAGTATATAGTGAGGGTCGGGAGTGTAGAGTGAGGGACGGGAGTGTAGAGTGAGGGACGGGAGTATAGAGTGAGGGACTGTTGTATAGAGTATAGCATGAGGGACGGGAGTGTAGAGTGAGGGACGAGAGTGTATAGTGAGGGACGGGAGTGTAGAGTGAGGGACGGGAGTGTAGAGTGAGGGACGGGAGTGTAGAGTGAGGGACGTGAGTGTAGAGTGAGGGACGGGAGTGTAGAGTGAGGGACGGGAGTGTAGAGTACAGTGTGAGGGACGGGAGTGTAGCTTGATGGACGGGAGTGTAGCGTGATGGACGGGAGTGTAGCGTGATGGACGGGAGTGTAGCTTGATGGACGGGAGTGTAGAGTAGGAGACGGGAGTGTAGAGTGAGGGACGGGAGTATAGAGTGAGGGACGGGAGCATAGAGTGAGGGACAGGAGCGTAGAGTTAAGTACGGGAGCGTAGAGTTAAGTACGGGAGCGTAGAGTGAGGGACGGGAGCGTAGAGTGAGGGACGGGAGCGTAGCGTGAGGGACGAGAGCGTAGAGTGAGGGACGGGAGTGTAGAGTGAGGGACTGTTGTATGGAGTATAGCGTGAGGGAGGGGAGCGTAGAGTGAGGGAGGGGAGCGTAGAGTGAGGGAGGGGAGCGTAGAGCGAGGGAGGGGAGCGTAGAGCGAGGGAGGGGAGCGTAGAGCGAGGGAGGGGAGCGTAGAGCGAGGGAGGGGAGCGTAGAGCGAGGGAGGGGAGCGTAGAGCGAGGGACGGGAGTATAAAGTGAGGGTCGGGAGTGTAGAGTGAGGGACGGGAGCGTAGAGTGAGGGACGGGAGCGTAGAGTTAAGTACGGGAGCGTAGAGTTAAGTACGGGAGCGTAGAGTTAAGTACGGGAGCGTAGGGTGAGGGACGGGAGTGTAGGGTGAGGGAGGGGAGCGTAGGGTGAGGGAGGGGAGCGTAGAGTGAGGGAGGGGAGCGTAGAGTGAGGGAGGGGAGCGTAGAGTGAGGGAGGGGAGCGTAGAGTGAGGGAGGGGAGCGTAGAGTGAGGGAGGGGAGCGTAGAGTGAGGGACGGGAGCGTAGAGTGAGGGACGGGAGCATAAAGTGAGGGACGGGAGCGTAGAGTGAGGGACGGGAGTGTAGAGTGAGGGACTGTTGTATAGAGTATAGCGTGAGGGAGTGGAGCGTAGAGTGAGGGAGGGGAGCGTAGAGTGAGGGAGGGGAGCGTAGAGTGAGGGAGGGGAGCGTAGAGTGAGGGAGGGGAGCGTAGAGTGAGGGAGGGGAGCGTAGAGTGAGGGAGGGGAGCGTAGAATGAGGGAGGGGAGCGTAGAGTGAGGGAGGGGAGCGTAGAGCGAGGGAGGGGAGCGTAGAGCGAGGGAGGGGAGCGTAGAGCGAGGGAGGGGAGCGTAGAGTGAGGGACGGGAGTATATAGTGAGGGTCGGGAGTGTAGAGTGAGGGACGGGAGTGTAGAGTGAGGGACGGGAGTATAGAGTGAGGGACTGTTGTATAGAGTATAGCGTGAGGGACGGGAGTGTAGAGTGAGGGACGAGAGTGTATAGTGAGGGACGGGAGTGTAGAGTGAGGGACGGGAGTGTAGAGTGAGGGACGTGAGTGTAGAGTGAGGGACGGGAGTGTAGAGTGAGGGACGGGAGTGTAGAGTGAGGGACGGGAGTATAGAGTACAGAGTGAGGGACGGGAGTGTAGCTTGATGGACGGGAGTGTAGCGTGATGGACGGGAGTGTAGCGTGATGGACGGGAGTGTAGCGTGATGGACGGGAGTGTAGCGTGAGGGACGGGAGTGTAGAGTGAGGGACGGGAGTGTAGAGTGAGGGACGGGAGTGTAGAGTAGGAGACGGGAGTGTAGAGTGAGGGACGGGAGTATAGAGTGAGGGATGGGAGTATAGAGTGAGGGACGGGAGCGTAGAGTGAGGGACGGGAGTGTAGAGTGAGGGACTGTTGTATAGAGTATAGCGTGAGGGACGGGAGCGTAGAGTGAGGGACGGGAGTGTAGAGTGAGGGACTGTTGTATAGAGTGTAGAGTGAGGGGGGGGGAGCTTAGAGTGAGGGAGGGGAGCGTAGAGTGAGGGAGGGGAGCGTACAGTGAGGGACGGGAGTATAAAGTGAGGGTCGGGAGTGTAGAGTGAGGGACGGGAGTGTAGCGTGAGGGACGGGAGTATAGAGTGAGGGACGGGAGCGTAGAGTTAAGTACGGGAGCGTAGAGTTAAGTACGGGAGCGTAGAGTGAGGGACGGGAGCGTAGAGTGAGGGATGGGAGCGTAGGGTGAGGGACGGGAGCGTAGGGTGAGGGACGGGAGCGTAGGGTGAGGGACGGGAGCGTAGAGTGAGGGAGGGGAGCGTAGGGTGAGGGACGGGAGCGTAGGGTGAGGGACGGGAGCGTTGGGTGAGGGAGGGGAGCGTAGAGTGAGGGAGGGGAGCGTAGAGTGAGGGAGGGGAGCGTAGAGTGAGGGAGGGGAGCGTAGAGCGAGGGAGGGGAGCGTAGAGCGAGGGAGGGGAGTATATAGTGAGGGTCGGGAGTGTAGAGTGAGGGACGGGAGTGTAGAGTGAGGGACGGGAGTATAGAGTGAGGGACTGTTGTATAGAGTATAGCATGAGGGACGGGAGTGTAGAGTGAGGGACGAGAGTGTATAGTGAGGGACGGGAGTGTAGAGTGAGGGACGGGAGTGTAGAGTGAGGGACGGGAGTGTAGAGTGAGGGACGTGAGTGTAGAGTGAGGGACGGGAGTGTAGAGTGAGGGACGGGAGTGTAGAGTACAGTGTGAGGGACGGGAGTGTAGCTTGATGGACGGGAGTGTAGCGTGATGGACGGGAGTGTAGCGTGATGGACGGGAGTGTAGCGTGATGGACGGGAGTGTAGCGTGATGGACGGGAGTGTAGCTTGATGGACGGGAGTGTAGAGTAGGAGACGGGAGTGTAGAGTGAGGGACGGGAGTATAGAGTGAGGGATGGGAGCATAGAGTGAGGGACAGGAGCGTAGAGTTAAGTACGGGAGCGTAGAGTTAAGTACGGGAGCGTAGAGTGAGGGACGGGAGCGTAGAGTTAAGTACGGGAGCGTAGAGTTAAGTACGGGAGCGTAGAGTTAAGTACGGGAGCGTAGGGTGAGGGACGGGAGTGTAGGGTGAGGGAGGGGAGCGTAGGGTGAGGGAGGGGAGCGTAGAGTGAGTGAGGGGAGCGTAGAGTGAGGGAGGGGAGCGTAGAGTGAGGGAGGGGAGCGTAGAGTGAGGGAGGGGAGCGTAGAGTGAGGGAGGGGAGCGTAGAGTGAGGGACGGGAGCGTAGAGTGAGGGACGGGAGCATAAAGTGAGGGACGGGAGCGTAGAGTGAGGGACGGGAGTGTAGAGTGAGGGACTGTTGTATAGAGTATAGCGTGAGGGAGTGGAGCGTAGAGTGAGGGAGGGGAGCGTAGAGTGAGGGAGGGGAGCGTAGAGTGAGGGAGGGGAGCGTAGAGTGAGGGAGGGGAGCGTAGAGTGAGGGAGGGGAGCGTAGAGTGAGGGAGGGGAGCGTAGAATGAGGGAGGGGAGCGTAGAGCGAGGGAGGGGAGCGTAGAGCGAGGGAGGGGAGCGTAGAGCGAGGGAGGGGAGCGTAGAGTGAGGGACGGGAGTATATAGTGAGGGTCGGGAGTGTAGAGTGAGGGACGGGAGTGTAGAGTGAGGGACGGGAGTATAGAGTGAGGGACTGTTGTATAGAGTATAGCGTGAGGGACGGGAGTGTAGAGTGAGGGACGAGAGTGTATAGTGAGGGACGGGAGTGTAGAGTGAGGGACGGGAGTGTAGAGTGAGGGACGTGAGTGTAGAGTGAGGGACGGGAGTGTAGAGTGAGGGACGGGAGTGTAGAGTGAGGGACGGGAGTATAGAGTACAGAGTGAGGGACGGGAGTGTAGCTTGATGGACGGGAGTGTAGCGTGATGGACGGGAGTGTAGCGTGATGGACGGGAGTGTAGCGTGATGGACGGGAGTGTAGCGTGAGGGACGGGAGTGTAGAGTGAGGGACGGGAGTGTAGAGTGAGGGACGGGAGTGTAGAGTAGGAGACGGGAGTGTAGAGTGAGGGACGGGAGTATAGAGTGAGGGATGGGAGTATAGAGTGAGGGACGGGAGCGTAGAGTGAGGGACGGGAGTGTAGAGTGAGGGACTGTTGTATAGAGTATAGCGTGAGGGACGGGAGCGTAGAGTGAGGGACGGGAGTGTAGAGTGAGGGACTGTTGTATAGAGTGTAGAGTGAGGGGGGGGGAGCTTAGAGTGAGGGAGGGGAGCGTAGAGTGAGGGAGGGGAGCGTAGACTGAGGGAGGGGAGCGTAGAATGAGGGAGGGGAGCGTAGAGCGACGGAGTGGAGCGTAGAGCGAGGGAGGGGAGCGTAGAGCGAGGGAGGGGAGCGTACAGTGAGGGACGGGAGCGTAGAGTTAAGTACGGGAGCGTAGAGTTAAGTACGGGAGCGTAGAGTGAGGGACGGGAGCGTAGAGTGAGGGACGGGAGCGTAGGGTGAGGGACGGGAGCGTAGGGTGAGGGACGGGAGCGTAGGGTGAGGGACGGGAGCGTAGAGTGAGGGACGGGAGCGTAGGGTGAGGGACGGGAGCGTTGGGTGAGGGAGGGGAGCGTAGAGTGAGGGAGGGGAGCGTAGAGTGAGGGAGGGGAGCGTAGAGTGAGGGAGGGGAGCGTAGAGTGAGGGAGGGGAGCGTATGGTGAGGGACGGTAGCGTAGGGTGAGGGACGGGAGCGTATGGTGAGGGACGGGAGCGTAGGGTGAGGGACGGGAGCGTAGAGTGAGGGACGGGAGCGTAGAGTGAGGGACGGGAGCGTAAAGTGAGGGAGGGGAGCGTAGAGTGAGGGAGGGGAGTGTAGAGTGAGGGAGGGGAGCTTAGAATGAGGGAGGGGAGCGTAGAGCGAGGGAGGGGAGCGTAGAGCGAGGGAGGGGAGCGTAGAGCGAGGGAGGGGAGCGTAGAGTGAGGGACGGGAGTATAAAGTGAGGGTCGGGAGTGTAGAGTGAGGGACGGGAGTGTAGAGTGAGGGACGGGAGTATAGAGTGAGGGACTGTTGTATAGAGTATAGCGTGAGGGACGGGAGTGTAGAGTGAGGGACGGGAGTGTAGAGTGAGGGACGGGAGTGTAGAGTGAGGGACGGGAGTATAGAGTACAGAGTGAGGGACGGGAGTGTGGCTTGATGGACGGGAGTGTAGCGTGATGGACGGGAGTGTAGCGTGATGGACGGGAGTGTAGCATGATGGACGGGAGTGTAGCGTGATGGATGGGAGTGTAGCATGAGGGACGGGAGTGTAGAGTGAGGGACGGGAGTGTAGAGTGAGGGACGGGAGTGTAGAGTGAGGGACGGGAGTGTAGAGTAGGAGACGGGAGTGTAGAGTGAAGTACGGGAGTATAGAGTGAGGGACGGGAGTATAGAGTGAGGGACGGGAGCATAGAGTGAGGGACGGGAGCGTAGAGTTAAGTTCGGGAGCGTAGAGTGAGGGACGGGAGCGTAGAGTGAGGGACGGGAGCGTAGCGTGAGGGACGGGAGCGTAGGGTGAGTGACGGGAGCGTAGGGTGAGGGACGGGAGCGTAGGGTGAGGGACGGGAGCGTAGGGTGAGGGACGGGAGCGTAGGGTGAGGGAGGGGAGCGTAGAATGAGGGAGGGGAGCGTAGAGTGAGGGAGGGGAGCGTAGAGTGAGGGAGGGGATCGTAGAGTGAGGGAGGGGAGCGTAGAGTGAGGGAGGGGAGCGTAGAGTGAGGGACGGGAGCGTAGGGTGAGGGACGGGAGCGTAGAGTGAGGGACTGGAGCGTAGAGTGGGTGACGGGAGCGTAGAGTGGGTGACGGGAGCGTAGAGTGAGGGACGGGAGCGTAGAGTGAGGGACGGGAGCGTAGAGTGAGGGACGGGAGCGTAGAGTGAGGGACTGGAGCGTAGAGTGGGTGACGGGAGCGTAGAGTGGGTGACGGGAGCGTAGAGTGAGGGACGGGAGCGTAGAGTGAGGGACGGGAGCGTAGAGTGAGGGACGGGAGCGTAGTGTGAGGGACGGGAGCGTAGAGTGAGGGACGGGAGCGTAGAGTGAGGGACGGGAGTATAGAGTACAGAGTGAGGGATGGGAGTGTAGCTTGAGGGACGGGAGTGTAGCGTGATGGACGGGAGTGTAGCGTGATGGACGGGAGTGTAGCGTGATGGGCGGGAGTGTAGCGTGATGGACGGGAGTGTAGCGTGATGGACGGGAGTGTAGCTTGAGGGCCGGGAGGATAGAGTGAGGGCCGGGAGTGTAGAGTTAAGTACGGGAGTATAGAGTGAGGAACGGGAGTGTAGAATGAGGGACGGGAGTGTAGAGTGAGGGACGGGAGCGTAGAGTGAGGGACGGGAGCGTAGAGTGAGGGAGGGGAGCGTAGAGTGAGGGAGGGGATCGTAGAGTGAGGGAGGGGAGCGTAGAGTGAGGGAGGGGAGCGTAGAGTGAGGGACGGGAGCGTAGGGTGAGGGACGGGAGCGTAGAGTGAGGGACTGGAGCGTAGAGTGGGTGACGGGAGCGTAGAGTGGGTGACGGGAGCGTAGAGTGAGGGACGGGAGCGTAGAGTGAGGGACGGGAGCGTAGAGTGAGAGACGGGAGCGTAGTGTGAGGGACGGGAGCGTAGAGTGAGGGACGGGAGCGTAGAGTGAGGGACGGGAGTATAGAGTACAGAGTGAGGGACGGGAGTGTAGCTTGAGGGACGGGAGTGTAGCGTGATGGACGGGAGTGTAGCGTGATGGACGGGAGTGTAGCGTGATGGGCGGGAGTGTAGCGTGATGGACGGGAGTGTAGCGTGATGGACGGGAGTGTAGCGTGATGGACGGGAGTGTAGCTTGAGGGCCGGATGGATAGAGTGAGGGCCGGGAGTATAGAGTTAAGTACGGGAGTATAGAGTGAGGAACGGGAGTGTAGAATGAGGGACGGGAGTGTAGAGTGAGGGACGGGAGTGTAGAGTGAGGGACGGGAATGTAGAGTGAGGGACGGGAGTGTAGAGTGGGTGACGGGAGTGTAGAGTGAGTGACGGGAGTGTAGAGTGAGGGACGGGAGTGTAGAGTGAGGGACGGGAGTGTAGAGTGAGGGACGGGAGAGTAGAGTGAGGGACGGGAGTGTAGAGTGAGGGACGGGAGTATAGAGTACAGAGTGTGGGACGGGAGTGTAGCTTGAGGGACGGGAGTGTAACGTGATGGACGGGAGTGTAGCGTGATGGACGGGAGTGTAGCGTGATGGACGGGAGTAAAGCGTGAGGGACGGGAGTGTAGCGTGAGGAACGGGAGTATAGAGTGAGGAGCGGGAGTATAGCGTGAAGAACGGGAGTGTAGAGTGAGGGACAGGAGTATCGAGTGAGGGAAGGGAGTGTAGCGTGAGGAACAGGAGTGTAGAGTGAGGAACGGGAGTGTAGAGTGAGGAACAGGAGTGTAGAGTGAGGGACGGGAGTGTAGCGTGAGGAAAGGGAGTGTAGAATGAGGAACGGGAGTGTAGAGTGAGGAACGGGAGTGTAGAGTGAGGAACGAGAGTATAGAGTGAGGAACGGGAGTGTAGCGTGAGGAACGGGAGTGTAGCGTGAGGAAAGGGAGTGTAGCGTGAGGGACGGGAGTATAGAGTGAGGAACGGGACTGTAGAGTGAGGAACGGGAGTGTAGCGTGAGGAACGGGAGTGTAGCATGAGGGACGGGAGTATAGAGTGAGGAACGGGAGTGTAGCGTTAGGAACGGGAGTGTAGAGTGAGGAACGGGAGTATAGGGTGTGGAACGGGAGTGTAGCGTGAGGAACGGGAGTGTAGAATGAGGAACGGGAGTGTAGAGTGAGGAACGGGAGTATAGCGTGAGGGACGGGAGTAAAGCGTGAGGGACGGGAGTGTAGCGTGAGGAACGGGAGTATAGAGTGAGGAGCGGGAGTATAGCGTGAAGAACGGGAGTGTAGAGTGAGGGACAGGAGTATCGAGTGAGGGAAGGGAGTGTAGCGTGAGGAACAGGAGTGTAGAGTGAGGAACGGGAGTGTAGAGTGAGGAACAGGAGTGTAGAGTGAGGGACGGGAGTGTAGCGTGAAGGACGGGAGTGTAGAGTGAGGGACGGAAGTTTAGAGTGAGGAACGGGAGTATCGAGTGAGGAACGGGAGTGTAGCGTGAGGAACGGGAGTGTAGAGTGAGGAACGGGAGTGGAGAGTGAGGGACGGGAGTGCAGCGTGAGGGACGGGAGTGTAGAGTGAGGGACGGGAGTGTAGAGTGAGGGACGGGAGTGTAGCGTTAGGAACGGGAGTGTAGAGTGAGGGACGGGAGTGTAGAGTGAGGGACGGGAGTGTGGCGTGAGGGACGGGAGTATAGAGTGCGGTACGGGAGTGTAGAGTGAGGAACGGGTGTGTAGAGTGAGGAACGGGAGTGTAGCGTGAGGGACGGGAGTATCGAGTGAGGAACGGGAGTGTAGCGTGAGGAACGGGAGTGTAGCGTTAGGAACGGGAGTGTAGAGTGAGGAACGAGAGTATAGAGTAAGGAACGGGAGTGTAGCGTGAGGAACGGGAGTGTAGCGTGAGGAACGGGAGTGTAGAATGAGGAACGGGAGTTTAGAGTGAGGAACGGGAGTGTAGAGTGAGGAACGGGAGTGTAGAGTGAGGAACGGGAGTTTAGCGTGAGGGACGGGAGTGTAGAGTGAGGGACGGAAGTTTAGAGTGAGGGACGGGAGTATCGAGTGAGGGACGGGAGTGTACAGTGAGGAACGGGAGTGTAGAGTGAGGGACGGGAGTGTAGCGTGAGGAACGGGAGTTTAGCGTGAGGGACGGGAGCGTAGAGTGAGGGACGGGAGCGTAGGGTGAGGGAGGGGAGCGTAGGGTGAGGGACGGGAGCGTAGGGTGAGGGACGGGAGCGTAGGGTGAGGGAAGGGAGCGTATGGTGAGGGACGGGAGCGTAGAGTGAGGGACGGGAGCGTAGAGTGAGGGACGGGAGCATAAAGTGAGGGACGGGAGCGTAGAGTGAGGGACGGGAGTGTAGAGTGAGGGACTGTTGTATAGAGTATAGCGTGAGGGAGTGGAGCGTAGAGTGAGGGAGGGGAGCGTAGACTGAGGGAGGGGAGCGTAGAGTGAGGGAGGGGAGCGTAGACTGAGGGAGGGGAGCGTAGACTGAGGGAGGGGAGCGTAGAATGAGGGAGGGGAGCGTAGAGTGAGGGAGGGGAGCGTAGAGCGAGGGAGGGGAGCGTAGAGCGAGGGAGGGGAGCGTAGAGTGAGGGACGGGAGTATATAGTGAGGGTCGGGAGTGTAGAGTGAGGGACGGGAGTGTAGAGTGAGGGACGGGAGTATAGAGTGAGGGACTGTTGTATAGAGTATAGCATGAGGGACGGGAGTGTAGAGTGAGGGACGAGAGTGTATAGTGAGGGACGGGAGTGTAGAGTGAGGGACGGGAGTGTAGAGTGAGGGACGGGAGTGTAGAGTGAGGGACGTGAGTGTAGAGTGAGGGACGGGAGTGTAGAGTGAGGGACGGGAGTGTAGAGTACAGTGTGAGGGACGGGAGTGTAGCTTGATGGACGGGAGTGTAGCGTGATGGACGGGAGTGTAGCGTGATGGACGGGAGTGTAGCGTGATGGACGGGAGTGTAGCGTGATGGACGGGAGTGTAGCGTGAGGGACGGGAGTGTAGAGTGAGGGACGGGAGTGTAGAGTGAGGGACGGGAGTGTAGAGTAGGAGACGGGAGTGTAGAGTGAGGGACGGGAGTATAGAGTGAGGGACTGGAGCATAGAGTGAGGGACAGGAGCGTAGAGTTAAGTACGGGAGCGTAGAGTTAAGTACGGGAGCGTAGAGTGAGGGACGGGAGCGTAGAGTGAGGGATGGGAGCGTAGCGTGAGGGACGAGAGCGTAGAGTGAGGGACGGGAGTGTAGAGTAGGAGACGGGAGTGTAGAGTGGGTGACGGGAGCGTAGAGTGAGGGACGGGAGCGTAGAGTGAGGGACGGGAGCGTAGAGTGAGGGACGGGAGCGTAGAGTGAGGGACTGGAGCGTAGAGTGGGTGACGGGAGCGTAGAGTGGGTGACGGGAGCGTAGAGTGAGGGACGGGAGCGTAGAGTGAGGGACGGGAGCGTAGAGTGAGGGACGGGAGCGTAGTGTGAGGGACGGGAGCGTAGAGTGAGGGACGGGAGCGTAGAGTGAGGGACGGGAGTATAGAGTACAGAGTGAGGGATGGGAGTGTAGCTTGAGGGACGGGAGTGTAGCGTGATGGACGGGAGTGTAGCGTGATGGACGGGAGTGTAGCGTGATGGGCGGGAGTGTAGCGTGATGGACGGGAGTGTAGCGTGATGGACGGGAGTGTAGCTTGAGGGCCGGGAGGATAGAGTGAGGGCCGGGAGTGTAGAGTTAAGTACGGGAGTATAGAGTGAGGAACGGGAGTGTAGAATGAGGGACGGGAGTGTAGAGTGAGGGACGGGAGCGTAGAGTGAGGGACGGGAGCGTAGAGTGAGGGAGGGGAGCGTAGAGTGAGGGAGGGGATCGTAGAGTGAGGGAGGGGAGCGTAGAGTGAGGGAGGGGAGCGTAGAGTGAGGGACGGGAGCGTAGGGTGAGGGACGGGAGCGTAGAGTGAGGGACTGGAGCGTAGAGTGGGTGACGGGAGCGTAGAGTGGGTGACGGGAGCGTAGAGTGAGGGACGGGAGCGTAGAGTGAGGGACGGGAGCGTAGAGTGAGAGACGGGAGCGTAGTGTGAGGGACGGGAGCGTAGAGTGAGGGACGGGAGCGTAGAGTGAGGGACGGGAGTATAGAGTACAGAGTGAGGGACGGGAGTGTAGCTTGAGGGACGGGAGTGTAGCGTGATGGACGGGAGTGTAGCGTGATGGACGGGAGTGTAGCGTGATGGGCGGGAGTGTAGCGTGATGGACGGGAGTGTAGCGTGATGGACGGGAGTGTAGCGTGATGGACGGGAGTGTAGCTTGAGGGCCGGATGGATAGAGTGAGGGCCGGGAGTATAGAGTTAAGTACGGGAGTATAGAGTGAGGAACGGGAGTGTAGAATGAGGGACGGGAGTGTAGAGTGAGGGACGGGAGTGTAGAGTGAGGGACGGGAATGTAGAGTGAGGGACGGGAGTGTAGAGTGGGTGACGGGAGTGTAGAGTGAGTGACGGGAGTGTAGAGTGAGGGACGGGAGTGTAGAGTGAGGGACGGGAGTGTAGAGTGAGGGACGGGAGAGTAGAGTGAGGGACGGGAGTGTAGAGTGAGGGACGGGAGTATAGAGTACAGAGTGTGGGACGGGAGTGTAGCTTGAGGGACGGGAGTGTAACGTGATGGACGGGAGTGTAGCGTGATGGACGGGAGTGTAGCGTGATGGACGGGAGTAAAGCGTGAGGGACGGGAGTGTAGCGTGAGGAACGGGAGTATAGAGTGAGGAGCGGGAGTATAGCGTGAAGAACGGGAGTGTAGAGTGAGGGACAGGAGTATCGAGTGAGGGAAGGGAGTGTAGCGTGAGGAACAGGAGTGTAGAGTGAGGAACGGGAGTGTAGAGTGAGGAACAGGAGTATAGAGTGAGGGACGGGAGTGTAGCGTGAGGAAAGGGAGTGTAGAATGAGGAACGGGAGTGTAGAGTGAGGAACGGGAGTGTAGAGTGAGGAACGAGAGTATAGAGTGAGGAACGGGAGTGTAGCGTGAGGAACGGGAGTGTAGCGTGAGGAAAGGGAGTGTAGCGTGAGGGACGGGAGTATAGAGTGAGGAACGGGACTGTAGAGTGAGGAACGGGAGTGTAGCGTGAGGAACGGGAGTGTAGCATGAGGGACGGGAGTATAGAGTGAGGAACGGGAGTGTAGCGTTAGGAACGGGAGTGTAGAGTGAGGAACGGGAGTATAGGGTGTGGAACGGGAGTGTAGCGTGAGGAACGGGAGTGTAGAATGAGGAACGGGAGTGTAGAGTGAGGAACGGGAGTATAGCGTGAGGGACGGGAGTAAAGCGTGAGGGACGGGAGTGTAGCGTGAGGAACGGGAGTATAGAGTGAGGAGCGGGAGTATAGCGTGAAGAACGGGAGTGTAGAGTGAGGGACAGGAGTATCGAGTGAGGGAAGGGAGTGTAGCGTGAGGAACAGGAGTGTAGAGTGAGGAACGGGAGTGTAGAGTGAGGAACAGGAGTGTAGAGTGAGGGACGGGAGTGTAGCGTGAAGGACGGGAGTGTAGAGTGAGGGACGGAAGTTTAGAGTGAGGAACGGGAGTATCGAGTGAGG